>NC_053024.1:467431100-467557138 GCF_003073215.2 Triticum urartu | reverse complement strand
GGAAGTGAATACCTCTCGAGTAGCATTATCAGACCAGTGTTTTAGCTCAGCTAGTCCAGCTTTGACATATTCCCCGTTGCTAAATGAACAGCACTCACGCCGCAAAAGGAGCCTGTTTCCAAGGGGAAGATCTTAAGAGAAGCTTATACATATGTGAATACATGAGGCTAGGACAAAGTGTTCAACCTGTTAAATAGCTGAACATCAATCAGTGAAAATATCTGTACGAACAATTTATGCACCAAAATTGATGGGACCTGCAAATTCAACCAGATAAGACAAAATGCATTCAGACAATTTTATGAACAGATACCATGGGTCCATGATCATTTTACACCTACATGGTTCGCCTTTAATACATCCAAATAGTTGGCGAGGACTTTCACGATGCTTAACCAATGTGCTAATTGGTTCTGTTGTCCCAAGCCATTTGTATTGCTTTTTGCCAGATTTGAGTGAGAAGTTCGTGGATCCTGAAGAGATTCAACATTTAACCATCTTTAAATAGAAAACGATGAAGCTTCTTTAATTTTCTTCCAAAAAATGAGAGCATGTAACAGCACCTGGATGCACAATTCAAGTAAAGGGTTTAGTTCCTTCTTCACGCTGTCACTTATCATACCGTAAACCTTCTCAATTAGATCCACAAGCTGCTGTTTAAAGAGCAAAGCTGGATATTTTGCTTCAACTTGGGGTAATCCGGTAGCTCCAACAACTGATTGCCCGCCGAGATAAGCAAGCCCAGCATTTGAAGTTTGACTTGTATGAAATGTCCTCTCAGACGAAAATCTTCGCCTTTGCGGGGTTGAGAGTGCGGTCCTAGTAGTTTTGAATGATCGTTGAAGGAGAACTGTTAATGCAGATAAATTGGACAACCAATATGCCAATGTTCTCACATCATGTTCAGCCTTCAAGAGAGGGAAAGCCGACATCAGGACAAGTAGCCAAACTCTACACCAATTGCATGAAGTGTAGTTTTGCAAGCAATTTGAAAAGTTGTTACTGTAGTTAATTTCCATATTTTCATGTTTTATCAATTATTCAAGGCACTCTGAGAGAACATGGATCCTAATCTTGCCAATTATTATTTTATGTACATGTTAGATGTTGCACAACAGAAAATTGGATAAATGAGATTAATTCCAATTCTGCTGCAATAGGGCATTCAATAAATGACACTCTCCTAGTTTGTTGCAACAAGCAGAAGTTGTACTCCATGTCATCAATGATGCATTTAAATGAAGAAAGATGCTATTTGAATCCAAAGAAGTGTGAGGAACCTCTATTGCAGAGTTTATAGCATGCAGAATTCTGTCAAATACACCAGTCTTCATGGCTTCAAATGATCTCCAGTGAAGAAGACACTGGTATATAAGAAGAGTGGCAACAGGCTTGCTCCCAGAAAATCCGAGATATTGTGGAATGCAAGTAAGTAACCACTGCTGGTCATCTTGGGGCTGCTGGGGCTGCGGAGACTTCCAAAAAGCAACAAATTATCATCTCAAAAGTAGGTTGGCAGTTCAACTGAACACGAAGAATCAGCATCAAATTTGTAGAATACCTGATGTTTCTGATTAAGCACTCTTTGCAGTTTTTCTCCGTGTTCAAAGTCTTTTTGATTACTCGAGTTGGGAGCATTGCCCTATATTATTGTTTAGACATTCAATTAAATGCAATTTTGTAGAAATTATATGCAGATACATAGTTACTATAACTCACTACTGGGGGTGTTGCTTCTGACATGCCAGCTGATGGTCTCATCTCAGCCTGCCTTAGTTCACCGTTCAAAACATGCCCATTCTCTGGGCTTCTCTGCAAAATATACTAACAATATCAGTTATGAGGATCGAATAATCATCATATATGTGTCAGGCCCACTAACGGTACATTACATGAATCCTTGTGATCTTTGAACGTGAGGGTGGAGATTTGGCAGTAGAAGGTGGAGTAGCAGTTGCTTGCTGACGGAGAACATGATTCTCAGCCTCTAAGTTGGCTGCTTTTCCTTCAATTCTGTTTATGGAAAGATAGCAAAGAATTGTTTGATTGAGGTACAAAATAGGAAGCAGAACCTGACCACTATTCTTGAAAAAATGAAACAGAAAAAAATGCATATGCACCTTTGTAGGGACTCCTGAAGGTGAGTTATAACTTTGCCTGACTCCTCAATTTTTTTAATCAAATCATCATTCCTGTTAAGGAGGTCTTCATTTCTCTTCAATAAATCTTCATTTCTTTCCTGAGCTTCAGTAAGAGCTCTCTTGGCAACATCACTGTCTTGTTTTTCCATCACAAACGAAGACAATCTTGATATTGCATCTACTTGAATCCTGGTTTCAGGAAAAGAAGTAGACTTGTAAAGGATAAATTAATGATTTTTTATGAACATACAATACTGGTAATCATGTAATGATGTTATTCTAGTTAGAAAATCAGTGGCAGCCCACTGCATACAGAATAAATATACTAACTTTTGCACTGTGTCTTGAAGTAAGTGGATCCGGTACTCATTATCACTAATTTTTCTGAGTAATTCCTCATTTCTTTCTTGAGCTTCAGTAAGAGATTTCCTGATTGAGTCATTTTCTTGCCGTGCAGCTTCTAATGAAACATCTTTTGCTGCTATATCTTCTTCAAGCCTGTTTTATTGGTAAACATAAAACTATGTCATAAATCTGAGAACTGGAAATATGTAACAGTATACCAAATCAAATTTCGGACATCGTAAGACTGAGGTGGCTGAAAGAGTGTATAGATATGTGGGTGGCTGAGTGTAGAATAATAAATCATACGGGAAGCATTAGTGAAGACACGTACTTAATTATGGTATTCTGAAGATGTTCAATTTTTTCATTAGTATCTTCAATTTTCATTAGTAACTCTCCATTTCTCTCTCCAGCTTCAGCAAGTTCTTTCTTCATTGCATCCTTCTCTTGTCTCTCGGATAGTAACAAAGCATCCTTTGTTGTCGAACTTTCTCCAAGCCTAATTATGTTGAAGAAATGAATATCAAACATTAACATCTCATAACAAAAACAGAAAAATAAGTATGTACTCCCTCTGTAAAGAAATATAAGAGCATTTAGATCACTAAAATAGTGTGTACTCCCTCTGTACTCCCTCTGTATAGTGATCTAAACGCTCTTATATTTCTTTACGGAGGGAGTACTAAACATACAGCTATATTAAAGCGGGGCGAAAGCCTTTTTCGGTAACATACAGCTATACATCGAAGGCTAAGAAGATGAAGTACCTTTCTATGCTATCTTGAAGAAGATCAATTTTCCTGTCAACATCCACAAATTTCTTTAGTAACTCTTCACTTCTTTCCTGGCTCTCAATTTGCGCCTTCGTTGTTGCATCATTTTGCTCTCTTTCTCTCAACAACAAATTCTCCTTTGTAGCTGTGTTTTCTTCAAGCCTGTGTTTGTACATGAAAAAAAAAGGTTGATATACCTAGTATTTTTAGAGGGAGGACATGGACTTTATGATAAAAAGTAGTGGTCTAAGGAACTATCATGTACCTCTGTATAGTAAATTGAAGCTGAAGAATATTTTTATCATCATCATGAATTTTCTTGAGCAATTCTTCATTTCTTTCCTGAGCTTCAACTAGAGTTTTCCGAGTTGCCTCATGTGCTTGCTTTTCTGTTAGCAGCAAGACATCTTTGGCAGTTCCATCTTCTTCAAGCCTATCAATGTGAAGAGGGAAAACATTTCTGTAATATTACATAACATGTAAATTTGACAAACAGAAGTTGGTGCATGATTACAACTCTAATCGAAAAAAGATAGGATGGTACAACCAGCATGTCGTGACCCACCCCACCCCCGCCACCAAAACATGCGTGAACACAGACCGCAACATTGAAAGAAGTACAGAATCTGACCTTTCTATTGTAGTCTGAAGGCTGTCAGATTTTCTATGTGCCTCTTCAATATTCTTTATTAATTCAGCAATTTTCAACTGTTCTTCTGCAAGCAGTTTTGAGGTTGAAGCATTTTGTTCTCTTTCAGTTAGCAACAAAGTCTCCTTTGTGCTGACATTTTCTTCAAGTCTATGTGTGTAATGATGGAACACATCGTTGTGTTATGCAATCAAAGATAAATATAACGTTAGTGCTCTGGGGTCAGAAGAGAAGCCTGATTTAATCTTATATACAAGAAATGGCAGACCTCTTTATCATATCATCACGCTCTGCTAGACTTGCATGGTTATCTTGCGCTTCATTTAGTAATTCATCGATCCTTAGGCGAGCATCAGATAGTTCGCTCCTTAATTTGCTGTTTTCATGTCTTTCTATTGCCAATTGAGAATCCATGACCGATGTACTTTCTTCAAGTCTACGTCCAAAGAAGAGAAAAATTACGCTAAGAACTACCAAATATAACGCGAGAGATGGTCATGTACAGTGATAGGAGACAATTCTAGAAGTGGTTAAGTAGAATTGATAAACCAACAAATGTTGGTTTCAATCTTACATATACTTAAAAGCAAAGAGATTAAACCTTTTCACCGAAACTTCAAGCAGACCGATTTTGTTATCCGAGTCCTCTATTTTGCTCGTTAACTGTTGATTTCTCTCCTGAGCTTCAAATAGCTCAGTTATGGTGTCATCATAACTTTGCTTTGTTTTAAGAAGCAAAGACTCTCTGGTCATTGCATCTTTTTCAAGTCTATATTTATTGAAATGAAGGAAATAAGTGTTAGTTCACAATACTGAAACCATGGGAGTCGAATTCTATTGTACCAGTTAGTGCAGATCATCAAACTTAGCTGCTACTTATGCTAACCTACCAATAAAGTTGGCAAAAAAAAACAGACCTTTCCACATTCTCTAGAAGATGACCAATGTTTTTATCAGCTTCTTCAACTTTCCTAAGCAACTCCTGATTTACTTCTTGAGCTTCTGAGAACACTTTCTTGGTTTGATCATGTGCGTGCTTTTCTTCTAAATAAAGAGCATCCGTTGTTGTTGCACCCTCTTCTAACCTATGTTCAGGTTTAAATTATAACAGGTGCGATCCATAAAATCGGTGAGGGAGAATCTATCTTATCAAAGCAGATGCCAAATTACTTAGAATCTAGTACATTGTGCCTCAAGCTGCAAATAACCCCCACATATTGCCTTAAGAAACACATCCTACAGGACATGCAGCACAACTTAAATGAAAGATCATGATGCTTAACAATATTGTGACCTTGGCTTTCTTTTTTCCTAAGTTCAGTTTATCTCTCACCCAGCTCCCAGAACAAGTGAACCATGGCATGTACTTCATGTTTACTCTAATGTTGGAAAGAACTATCACTATTTTCTTCCATTCCTAGAGCTGTGGGCAGTAATGGGATGGTAGCCAGCAAAAAGCATCTATAAAATTTAGGTACAATCTCTCAGAAGACTAATTATCACACTCACAGGAAGGAAGTTTATAAGAAGAGATAAGCACTAGTGAAATTGTAAGTGGATGGTTGTGAAACACTCGAGTGAAATGGAATACTGCCAGAGTACCGCTTTAAAAGCCTATGCAGCATGACGTTTGCATATGGAGGTAAATGCATGGATGATATGCAAGTGATTTTCCAGTAGTAAAGTTTACACAAAGAAGTTCGCTTCATGAAAAAACAAACCTTTTCATAGTTTTTTGAAGTAGATCAATATTTATATTAGCAGAAGAAATTTCCTCCAGCAAACCATCAATCCTCGCTTCTGCCTCTGCTAGTGCTTTAGATTTTGCATCTTTTTCCTGATGCTCTGTTAGTAAAACTGCCTCTCTTGCAGACGCACTTTGTTCAAGTCTACGTTCATGGATATAAAACAGTAAGAAACAGGTTCACTCAGAGGTTTCATGGATGCTTTCTTTGGAGTAAACAGACCTTTGTATACTATCTTGAAGCTGATGCATACTGTTATTAGCACACTCAAGTTCTTTAACTAATTCCTCGATTCGATCCAGAGCTTCAGTTAGTGTCTTTTTGGTCACCTCTTTTTCTTGCTTTTCAGCTACCAATAAAGCATCTCTTGCGGTAGATTCTTCATCAAGTCTAGGTATATGAAAAAAAAAACACTCAACTCTCCTATATTGAAAGGCTAATAGAGCTCAGAGTAATACGAGAATTGGTAATGCAAGCCAGAATCAGACGAGCTTAAAATAACTCTTGACAGAAAAGAACTAACCTGCACAACTTATCGTCAGGCACTCATAAATTCTTATTTTCCTTGGTCAATCATCATTTTAGTGCTAGCCAGCTAGTTCATTTAACAGCTTCTTGGTTTTTCTACCTTCCAGTTACAAAAAAATCTTTGATACTGGATGCTACTATTAAGTCCTATGCGCCAACCAGTAGAAACAAAAGTCTGAACTGATGGAGAAGATTGGGCAATCCACATATACTTCAACACCCCCTCGCAAGTGTGGCTCGAGAAGGCCATACATGAACAGAAAGAGGGCAAGCATTTTTTTTAATTTTTTAATTGTGAAAGCCAAGATTCGAATCCAGGGACTCTTTTTCATGCACCAACCAGTAGAACCAAAAGTCCAAACTGATGGAGAAGGTTGGGCAATCCACATATACTTCAACAGCTACGAGGTGCTCTTCCATGGCACCGTCGATTATGATTCCTGGAAGCAAAACTGGAAGATGCAGGCACCTGGCAAGGTCATGTTCTCCATCATAGCCGCTGTCCAAGCCATCTTACTTTTTGGACCATGCTGCTGGCAACACCTCATAGCCGACCAAGAGGGCATGGTTATATGGAGTTGGTCCCTAAGTACTTGGTGAAATCTGTGTAAGGGCTTTATTCGTCAGCCACGCCATTTTCCCATGCCACAAAATCCTGTGAAGGCTCATGCACCCCTGAGGTGTCGCCTCTTCCTCTGGCTCGCTTTGCAACACCGGTGCTGGAAACTGACAGGCTTGAGCGCCATGGCCTCCCTAGCCGCAAAACAGCTCCTTGTGTTCCCAGGAACCAGAGTCGGCGCAGCACCTCTTCATTCAATGTCCATGGCCCAGCCATCTATGGGATCTTATCCTCTGTTGGGCAGGACATGTCATTGCCATCCCCTCTGTGACAAACTCCCTGGAAGAATGGCGGCTGACCATGCAGAAGAGCACCCCCTAAGCACAAAAGGAAGGATTTTGACGCAATGGTCCCCTAAATGTTTGATCCATTTGGTGTGACCATAACAAGGTATTTCAAGGGGAGAGCAAGGACATTATGATAGTAAAGAACGACGTCAGGGACGAAGCAGAGTGGTAGCAGCAGGCTTTTAATTAATGGTTGTGCAAACTAGAGTGGGTGTTGGTTGTGTTGTGTGTTCTGCTTGATCCTTGGTCGTGTTTTGATATTTGATCCCTGCACTAGCTGCCCAACTCTCATAACTATTTTCTTCTCCTAGTAATGAAAAAATGTGCACAAGATTGTCCGCGTGTTATTTAAAAAACAGAGTAATGCACACATTTTCCGCAGAGAGACTTTGGCAGGGCCAATGCTAAATTCTCAATCAAGGCAGGGGCTAAGACGCCACAGCTGCTTCTGCCCATCGACCTTGCTTTTATTTTTATGGTACGTCAATTGGCTGTAGCCTGTTCTCAGATTTGTACACAACCTTTTTGTTCTATGGTGCAAACGAGGTGCAATGTTTATTGCAAAATTTCTCGACGGAAAAAAAAAACCTGGCTACTTGCATGATGCCCTTGTGGGTCAGGATTTAGGTCATGCTTTGAGTGAATGCTAGTTAGTGAGGATGACCCCTTCATGCCTTCATTCATGAGGATGCACTTTTTGATAACCGGCGGTTAAAGAGAGCAGTTCGTTGGTATTTATCCTGTCAATATCATATCTGATGAAGAAAGCGCTTCTCTGATTGTACAAACCATCTTTTTCCAATAGGAATGGCCCACTTTCACCACATTTCCTTTTTTTAATGATATATCTAAGACCACAGCTTATACTTGATCAAGTGTACAGGAAGATTGAGAAAGCAAGAACTGGACTCCTGCTTGAAACATTGGTGCTGTTGCTCAAATATATGTTAGCAGTTAAGCATGACAAATGGCAAGTTCTTGCCGATATGCTAGGTCCATCACACTTGGTACTTTGTATAATCGTCTAGTCGCATGTAACATGTACAGTATCTTAGACATGTCAGGAGCTTCCAACTTTTTTAGATATTCTTCATTCATTTGTTTCTCCTTTCTTTTACACCATGTTTACATAAATTCTTTATGTATTGCATGTTTTTCCTGACACTAGTCAGCAAAATACTGTTATTTTTATTCTAGAAAAAATGTTGTCAAACTCGGAAGAAGGATTCACTCTAGTTAAAACAAAAGACTCACTCTTACTGATAGGAGGAAATAGTGCACATCGGTTATCCCTGCCGACGCATGCTAACTAGATGTGTTGTCTCGCAGAAGAATGGGAACAATCTTGACAAATATAATTATTAATTGTTTTTAGATGATACCAAACTGAGTAATAAATTTAAGATAAGAAAGGAACCTCTGTAAAGAATCCTGAAGCAGACTGTTTCTCTTATCAGCACCTTCAAGGTTCCTCTGTAGCTCTACAATTTCTACCTGGGCATCTGCTAGTTGTTTCATGACCACATCATTTTGCTGCCTTTCAGCTTTCAAGGAAATCTCCACTGCCGCTACACTTTCCTCAAGTCTAAATCAACATGGAACAAATAATTAGCTGTGACAATGGTGCGATAATAGACACAGTTCCCCAACAGCAAGATCACAAGAGTGTAAAGTTAGTAGCTCAGATTTGGATGCTAGAAAACGAATCAGAAATGAAATGCCCTCAGGTTTAGAAATAAGGCGGTAAATATCAAGCAACACACCTTTGGGTAGTGTCTTGATAATGAACAATATTTTTCCCAGAATCTTCTAGTTTCTTGAGTAATTCCTCATTTTTACTCTGAACTTCATTGAGTAATTTCTTAGTTGCTTCACTTTCTTGTCTTTCTGTAGTTGATAGAGTATCATTCTCGGTTAATCTTTCTTCAAGCCTATACACATGGAAAGAAGAAATGACTATTATTTGAATATGTTGATAAATTCATAATATTATGATTAATAAGAAGGATTCCTATGTAGAGTAGGTTGTAAAGGGGAACCAAAAAACCTTTGTACAGTAGTCTGAAGCAGAGTAGACTTTTCATCAGCGTCCCCAACTTCTCTCAGAAGTTCCTCAATTTTACCTTGTGCTTCAGCTAGTTCTACCACACTTGCCTCATGTTGTTGCTTCTCAATTGTCAGTGAAGATTGCAGATCTGCCATGCTATATTCGAATCTGCATTCCACAACAGGGTGCAAGCTATCAGATCACACCGTATAGAAGGATGAAAACATGTCCAGTAACTGCCTGTGCACCCACCAAAAGAATGGTTTAAGAATAACTATGAACTCATAGGAGGTACAAACTAAAGAGTATCAATGTGATGATGGCTGATTACTCGATAGAATCACTGCTCAAAGGTACATTCGGGACAAACCTTTCAACATTTTCCTGGAGCAGAGTGATTTGTTTCTCAGCCTCTTCAATCTTGATCGCAAAAGCTTGATCTCGTAGGTGAGATTCAGCTAGTGCGGCACTAGCTTCTTCATTTTGCTGCTTCTCTGTTAGCAAAAGGGCCTCTCCTTCTCTTACAGTCTCTTCTAGTCTGTGTTCATACAGAAAACAAATGCGGCATTTTCAGAGTAATACCTTGAAAACTAGGGGACTAGATTCTAATACAAGCAGCATCCAGCAAAGTTAGGGTCCATTCTTAGTCCAAAAAAAGTCAGGCGCCCTTTCCAATAACTACTGGAAGGGTGGGGGCAAGAGAAATAATGTATTTTTCAGTTTACATAAATATACATCAAACTGCAAAAAGGCAACCGAGTTCTCAAAATGTATTTTACAGAATGCCCCTGCAGACTGCAACTGCAGATACTTTCTGGATATGTTACCGTTGAGACAAAACCCAGAAACTATGCTGCTCCAGGAACTGGAGCACCATGTGCCGTGAATTTATATAAACACTTAGATGTGGCACCATGTGAATCAAGGATCATAGATCAGAGACTTTGATGTTCTTTAACAAAAAAAAAACACAGGTTTACCCTATACAGCATAAGAAACACAGAATGTGTACCATCTTATGTGTGCACAATCATGTCTCTGTTGCTCAAGCATTAGTGTGTACAGTTATGCATGAGGCTCTTCTAAGCAGTTTTTCGAGTACAGCTTCCCTTAAACAACAATTAGTAGAGGCCATGTCTTGGAAGAATAATGACGAGGGACGCATGCCTCTAATAAAATTTAGTCAATGCTGGTATCAATACACATTTTCTGGTAGCAATACCGATTTTGGAGTTGGTATCTCCCTGGAAGTGACGGGTGGATGTACATAGTATGAAACCTTACAGAATAGCCACTATGTTTAGAAATTTAGATGCAAGTTCAAGAAACTCCATAAGATCTTTAGGTATGACTCACTAGACTATGACCTTTTTTACAGACCATGTTTTAATAATTTTATTTGTTAGGAGCCCATAAAATATAATTTGCAAGTCACCACAGTCACCACTTATGAAAAAAGAATAATGGAGATATTTCAACCAGCTCTGTGCAGAAGAAAACCTTCTGTGCAATCAACAAGATATAGTATTGAGAAACTCAGGCAATTAAAAACAACAGCAAACCTCTTCACGATATCATTAAGCTGCTTGATCATTTCATCTGCATCCTGGACTTTCCTATTCAGTTCTTCATTTCTTTCCTGGGCATTCGAGTGTGCTTTCTTTGTTACATCATTTTCCTCTCGCTCTGCTACTAGTAGCACCTGAAACAGTAGCATGTGTCTATTATCACAATATTTCGCACTACGTGCAAGAATGTTAATTATTTGGATCTTTTTAACTAGAGCAGATACTGTAGTATATATTGATAAATGCAAGTCACTATATGAAGCTATAACACCACCCCCTTGCTCCAGTCCTTTGTACTGCAGTTCAACTGTACTTCCATTGTTAAGGTTGAAGAGCATACCTTCAGGCCCTCAATCTCAGAAGTCAATGAACTGATCTTTTCTCTTTCTTGAGCTAGAGCTTCTTCAACAGCTTTTTTAGCTGATTCGTTTTCCTTCATTGCTGCAGCTTCTTCCACTCGCTGCTCCATGTCATGAAGAGCAGACTGCAGTTTAGAAATTTCTGTTGCTTTGGACTTCTCCAAATCAGTCTGCAAATTGTATACACACGTACAACAATTAGTTAGTATTTCAATACATCAATAAAACTGCAGATTTACCATATACTCAGTAATTTCAGTATGACCAATATTCAGCAATTATTCAAGACCAAGTATTAACCCTTAGTTTCTTTTCCAAGCTCAAGCGGCTCATTAGCTCTTCCACACGTTCCTCCAGTTTCTCCTTTGCCACCTTTAGAGCTTGAGTATCTCTTGCAGCCTAGAAAGTTTGTTCCCGAATAAGCTTTACAAAAAAGCAACAACCAAAAAACACACACCACAAGAGGTGATATCAAGTACCATTTTGAGCTGCCGCAGTTCCCTTCTGGCAACCCTTCCTCTCCAAGCACATTGGTAGGTCAATGCTGCTCTCTTTAACTTTATATAACTTAAGTTATCTCTGTGGCGACGCCAACGGGACTGCAATGTTGTAGTGATGGTCCAAATACAAGTGAACAAGAAACCCATAAAAATGGCAAGAGCCAAAATTCGTCGACAGCAGAATAAGGAAAGGAGCACTGCACCTACCTGGATATGGATAGAAGCTTTGTTCTGATTTCTAGAATTGAATTCATTGCGAGCTGCCATGGTCCTTAACCCTGTCTGCAATGTAATGGCTGACAAGCATAGCTGAGAATAAGTTCTCCGTGCAAAATAACGGCGTATATTTTTCTGTATTTTCAGCGCTGCTGCTTGTTGTCTCAAGAATCCATGCAGTTTACAAGCCAATCTTGCTGCAATAAGCAAAGGAAGTCTTAACATATGCACATGGCTCCATCAATACTATGAGCATAATGTCCAATTCAGATGTCATATGGAAATGAATTTACCTCTGACAAAGGATTGCAAACAAACAGATGCATTGCGCAGTATTAGGAACTGCTCACGAGCAACATGAGTACGTAACTGACTCTGAACACCTCTTGCTGCAGTATTTCGCACCTCTGTTCTTCTAGCATCCAATTCAGCCATTTGGCCAGCTCTAAGGAATACCTTGGTTCTTCCTATCTGTTGATCAGAAAATATGCTGCAAATGTTAAAGGACTGAGTGAACAAACTCTTTTTTTTTTGCGGGGGAGTGAACAAACTCTTACATATAAATATTTCCCAGATACTAAACAAAATCAGTCCAAAAGAATAAGTACATTATTAACCAGTTGCAAGCAAGGATTAGTTCAGAATCTCCATTGTATGCTGCAGAATACTTGTGAAAATATCTAAAAGGTAAAAGGAATCTAAAACAAATGCAACATAGAACTCATACATGCCTGGTAATGAGCCAATTTCTAAAACCTTAACTCATACTAGCCTAATAATTTACACAAATAAATAGCGGCCCCCGACCAAAATATATTTAGCTCAGTTATATCCCAACCTATAATTCAGCTCACCCATGTCAGATCTAGCCCCGACTAAGTGATTAGCCCACACAATTTCAAGTGAACTCGCACCTTACTTTGTATGCATTTCTGATAGTTTTTTTCCTGAGCGGAAAATAGAAATTAAATTAATATATAAGAGTTGTATATATGTATACAGATGTGAGAGAGGGGGGGGGGACCAAACCAGCAGATAAGGGGGGCTTTCATTCTGTAAGGAAATGGTCTCTCTTGAAGAGAAAGGACCAAGCGCCAAGACTAGGGTTTAAATTGTCAGAGATTTTAGCATTTCTTTGCTTCCAAATGGCCCAAGCAGCGACGGTACTGAAGGCCTCCATGAAGAAAGGCTTGCCAAAGTCCACCCTGGTCATTGTGATCTTGTTCTCCATTCTAAGATCGTAAGATGGTGCAGGTTGATTGATGTCCAACACTCCTTGCTGAAGCAGCAGTTCCAGAAAAGGTGATCTCTGGTCTCGAGCTGGCCATCATTACAGAGAATGCAGTTGACTCCATCATTGACCTGGAAATTTCGATTTGCAGCATGTCTTTAGTGTTGAAGCGGTCATTTAGCAGAAGCAAAACAAACGCCTTAAGCAGAGGAGCATTTAGAGTTCCAGATCCAGAATAGGGACCAGAATATGATTGAAGGATAGCTAATAAATTTTTGAGGCAGAGAAGGAAGCTCCCCCTCCCCCCTATACACACACACACACACACCTGTAGCTCCAAAAGTTAACACAAGTGTTATTTATGTGGAACTGAAGGATCATCTGCCTGGATTCATGAAGTTCATCAAAAGCTTGCGGGGACAGAGGCAGATGGAGGAGATAGAGAGGATCCCGCACACATGCTCAAAGCATCACCAACCGAGGCTAGGTTATTAATAGCAAAGTGCAATCTGGGAGATTTATTTCTCATACGATCAATTGGGTTTTTGAGGGGAGCATAGTCTCTGATTTTTGGCCTAGAGAGGACAAGGGGGAGCCCGAGATAGGTGAAACAGAAAGAAGCGGCCTTGCAGCCAAATAAACTGGCTAAGTGACTTGTTTTGTTCTCAGGAACATTGATGGAGAGGAGGCAGGATTTGTGATAGTTAACATGGAGCCCTGTAGATTGGGCAAAGGTTTTGAGGAGGCACTCAAGGCAAAGCAATTGACGAGGGAAGGCTTGAATGATCATGGTAGACCAAACTTGACATGGGAAGAGTCCGTGAAGAGAGATCTGAAGGATTGGAATATCACCCAAGAACTAGCTATGGACAGGGGTGCGTGGAAGTTAGCTATCCACGTGCCAAAACCATGACTTGGTTTCAAGATCTTATGGGTTTCAAATCTAGCCTACCCCAATTTGTTTGGGACTGAAAGGCTTTGTTGTTGTTGTTCGGTAGGCCTGAATGATCATGAGGGTATCGTTGGCATATTGAACAATTGGGAAGGCCCCATCATTAGTTGGGGTAGGAAGCTAGAGGAGATTGCGCTGATGGACTCTTGATGGATTGAAGAAGATCAGCAGCCAGGCCGAAGAGGAGCGGCGACATGAGATCCCCTTGTCTAAGCCCTCTGCGGCAGTAGATTTTTTTCCCAGGAACTCTGTTAAGGAGCACAGCCGACGACGTACTGGAGCGAAGAATAGAGTTGATCCAGGCAATCCAACAAGCATCGAAACCATTGTGCCTGAGCATTGACAGAATAGTGCAATGTTCTGATAGTTTATGCTGTACTTATACGGGAAACCAATTTGTTGAACCACTAATCAGAAAAAAAAAATGTTGAACCTAATGAACGAAGTTGTTCCTTGGTTTAGAACATAAAAAACCTGCTCACCTGATAGCCCTCCAGTCCGATTTTGTCCAAAACCTTTTGGCAAGTCGTCTTATCATCATTTCTACCAGAAAAGAAAACATGTAATTGTTAAGAAGACAGGCTAGAGATAGAAAAAAAGGCAAAAAAGAAAACGTAATCCATGATTGAACAGACTCACTTCTCTTTTAGAATTTCAGGAGCAAGAATGCGAAAACGATGTAAGAAATCATGAAACAGTTTTCTTGTAGGATATCCAGCGCAGCTGATTCTAATTGCTTCTAGAACACCCTAACATGGTGAAAAAACATTATCAGGGGACACACTGGCACTGAATTTCTCAAATTTTGAAAAAAAAAAGGAAGAAGCATGAAATATCTTATTACCGAGCATCTAAGTTGCTGTAGAACGTTGGTGTTCTCAAAAATAGCAGGCTTAAGAACACTATTTGGTTTTACACATCTAATGTAATGAGGTTCTGTAGAGCTTAAAGTCTCCATGAGTTCATGAAGTTGCATCTGAAAATTACATTGAAAAATTAGATACACAATGTCATCACAAGCAAACTTCGACAAAGCAAATGAGAAGTAAATGTCACCACAGGTCCGTATTATTTACTACACATTTCAACTGAATGCCTATTCTTATAATTTGTAAAGTGGGGCCCTTAAGTTCACTTGTGGGTTCAGCTAGGCCCTCCCTGTTAAAAATCCTTCTGTTATGAATTTGCAGGCATAGAAGGCCCGTGTTAGCAATGTACTGTTGGTGTGGTACACCAACCCCAGTCTAGTACCATGTGGCAGCAAGGTTCTCCCTTACTGTTTTTCCTAAAAATACCTAGCAACAAGATCAAGGAAGCACCAAGTCAATAATTAAATGACAAATGATCATGCATACCCCTATTAAGTGAGATACTATGACCATTAATCTCTTTGAAAGCATTTTCTTAGGTGTAGAAAGTGGAATAATTGAAATAAATTCACAATAGGCAATTATTATTATTTTGCATGGAGACCCCTGAACCCGTATTGCACAACAAATGATGATAGATGATATTACATAAGCCTTTAACTATAGCAGAATGTGACCTTGAAGCGAGTAGCAATTGAGGATGACTTTGATGATTTTGTGTTCTCTTCTGGTGCTGGTGGGAATAAAACTGATACAAAAGAGCACCTGGAAGCATTAAGTAATTCCTGGTGTTCTGCTACCACATAATCTTTGTTTTTGTCCAGGAAATGATCAGATTGATATATCACCTGGAGATGTATTAAAAATTAGGATGTACTTGAAGAAATGAGTGAATAAAGGAAGTGTTATGATGTAAAAAATACTTACATCTCCAGCATAATGTTGGATTGTAAATGCAGTACGAGAAAGTTTTGGTTTAGCAAATCTTTTGTGATTCTTGAACTTTTCATACAGCTTCTGAGATAATGTCTCGTGTGTCGACTTTGGAAACATGCTGGAGGATATATAGGACACGGAAAAGAAAGAATCTTGTCAGAAACATGTGAACAAAATCATTTGGTGCAAAAATGCATGTCCTTGGCTATGACAAGAAAAATGAATTAGCAAGTGTTTCTTGGATGTTGACATGACGCGTTCAGTCTGGCAAACTATGGAGAATAATCTGGGCATGCATATCCGCAGCCAGAACAAGAAAAATGAATGAACAACCATTGCTTGGATGTTAAGATCAGGCAATCAATCCGGCAGACTATGAAGAATAATTTGAGCATGCATGTCATCAATTTGCTACCAAAACATTTAAATAAGAACTTTTGGTTCTCTCCAACAAGCAGGCATAAGGCAGCAACACACACTGACGTATAAAAGGACAAACCCAGTGCATAGAAGCTCCCACACAAGGTTGGGTCTGGGGAGGGATTATAGGAACCTAGTCTTACACCTGCGAAGTGCAATGCAGAGAGGCTGGTTCGAACCCAGGACCCCTTGGCATAAGTGGGGAGGACTTCACCACTGCGCCAGGCCTGCCCTCTTAGCAACACGCACTAACGTATATGTTTATTTATTTATTTGAACACGCACATCCTAGTAAAACTGCAACATGTAGTGCCAACAAATGAGGCATTGAAACTTACCAAGCTTCATCAAGAAGTGCAATAATGCCACCTGGTTTCTGGACACAAAAAGGTAGTAATTAAATGTGCGAACATAAAAAAAGTAAGCAGATATTGCTAAGAATGTACAACAAATACACAAATATATTGATAATTTCCATCATCTATATAGGACATTGTAGCTGATATATGTACTGCATCAAAGACTGAACGGGGCTGGGCGCAAGATCACATAGACTAATGTGTTGTTATCCTTGAGCTTAATTTGTTGTGTTTCAGCTCTACTGATCAAAGGAAGCTAAGACCAGCATGACACTCCTTTACAAACCACAGAAACTTGAGGTTTGCCATATAAATATAGAAATTTGCACAATATTTATAACTATGAACTAAATACAAATAGTTTTAGGTACAAGAGGGGGAGAAATAAAAGGAAATTACAAAAGCAAGTCAATGCATGTAACAGCGACCAACTCGTACCTTCTCAATTAAATCAAGAACATCTTGGTTGTCAACAAACTCTATGTAACTCCAGTTAATCTGCTCCCTTGTGTACTCCTCCTGCTCCATTTTGAATACATTCTGCCGAAACAAACACCACTGGTTGCTTGGCACAGGAAAGAGGAGAAGAAAATTCTAAAAAAGATGAGTTTTGCATATACCTGGTTAAAATGTTGCTGGAGTTTTTCGTTCGTGAAGTTGATGCATAATTGTTCAAAACTGAAGAGTAGTTGCAGACCAAAGGAATATTTAGCAACCCCATATAAGTTACTCCCTCCGTTCTAAATTACTCGTCGCAGAAATGGATGTATCTAGAACTAAAATACATCTAGATACATCTATTTCTGCGACGAGTAATTCGGAACGGAGGGAGTATAAGGTATTCCTTACTATGCGTTAGCTTCAAACTTTTTTTTCTGGAACAACTTACAGCTTACTCACCTATTAGTCTTAAAACTTTCAAAGCCATATATATCAAGTACCCCAATCAATTTGTCTGAGCTTGGATCTTGCCCGATTGATGCATTTATTCTATTTACAAGCCTGCAGTAGTACAATTTTATATAGTTAGAAAAAATAGGCACATAACTATAGTACATAATATGTGGTCAAGTTTTTTTACCAGTCAAATAGTCGAGAGTATATTTGTTTTGCAAAGCCATCCCTGCTAACAGTAGCAGAATTGGGACCAACTGTAGTAGTAATAACTCCTTCTGGCGTATTTATTTCCCTCTTTATCAAGGCATTCTCCAATTTTTCACAGTCACACCTGCAAGGAGCGTTCCAATGTATCATAGATTACAAATATTAATTATGAAAGATAGTAATAAAATTATAAAGAGAATTGGTGAACTAAAACCAACAGCCTACATCAAGAGCTCTCCTGCTGTATTAAGATGGAATCTTGATTTGGCATCCTTTATTACAGATGAATCTGCCTCTGTCCCTTTCGCAAAACTAATATTACCAAGATGAAGCACAGCAGCAACAACCCGGAATATAGCTTCCTGTAAAGAAACATCCCGTTGAAAAACAAATGTGATATCCACAGCTGACGAGCAAATCCTTGCTGAAAAGGGCTGAGTTTAAACCTGTTCTTCCTCAGTGATGCCAACCATATCCATAGCATTTCTTGTCGCAAGATACTCTTCAGCATCATTGATTCCATCAACTCTGATGCAAGATGACTGGTTGAGGTAGTGAAATGAAGATGGGTCCCCCAGCTTATATTTTTTAATATCCTGCACCAAATTAGACATAAAAAGGTATAATAGCTTGAAAAGTATAAGTAGCAAACTGACACCAGTAACATTTTTTTTTACCTCTGACGGTGCTGAACAAAGGAAATAAAAGCAATGGTAGTTTCTCTCTGGACTACTAGTTTGGCAAACCCGAGATCTCTCAAGCAAGTAAGTTCTAATAGCAGCACCAGATATCTTCCCGCTCTTGTCGAATTGGAGCTCCACAAACTTACCAAATCGACTTCACCATGTTGAGAAAAAGTTAAGAGGTATGTAAGTCACATAGAGCAACAATCAGAACATAAACCGATAAATAGTGCACTCCCGCCGTTCACTATTATAAAATGTTCTAACTTTTTTCTGAATCGGATGTATATAGACGTGTTTTAGTGTGTTTGTTCACTCATTTCAATCCGTATGTAGTCCATATTGAAATATCCAAAACATCTTCTAATAGTGAACAAAGGGAGTATATGATACTGTGTACTGCCCATCTAGATGAGATGAATGTTGAGAATGAAACAAAAAAAGAACTATTTGGCTTTGACCTCCCATACAGAGTCTGAATGTTTATTTTATATTCAATACTCAAATAATTAATAATCTGGAGGGACCCATAACCAGTTATATCACACAAATTAGGAGGAATTTTATATTTCACCAGAGTTGTGGTAAGGTATACTGTGCCACGAATCGAAAAGAGAGGTCTTGCTCATTTTCTCTGTTTTCTATACCAATAAAAGACGACTAAAAGCCACATGCTCTTTTGTCAGTTATGACAATAACTGTGATGGTTACCTCGAAATAAAAAGAAGAGTGATGGGCTTTCTGAGTGAAACCAAGCAGAAACCACAGATCTTTCAAACTTCCATATCTTGGTCTCAGAATCAATATCACATTGTTTTGATTATGGTAAGAGATGAATTGTAGGGAGAGCCCTAATGAAAATATCACATTGCCATACTTTTTGGTTGAAACACAACTATCCTTCAATATTCACAATGCAATCTTGAATGGGTGGATCTGGAAAAGTAGAGGCATGCTATGCTGCTTACAAAAAATTATCAGTGAATGAAGTTCAGCGGGTCTTATGCAATGCTAATGTGGTGGTGGAGTGAATGTATGCATCTTTTCTTTCTGACCCAGTTTAGTCTGATCTAATGGGTACTTAATTTGGATAAGTTCGGATGCATCTATTAGAATATTTTATATGGTTAACTTACCAAAATCAAAGCTGGAGATAAAAATAGTTTATTTCAAAGGTGTACACTCCAAATCCCCCCACCCCCTCTTAAGACAAAAAACACATTTAGAATGACACAGGTACAGTTGCCCAACAACTAGCTGAAGTTTTGACTGGGTGGATTAGCGTATCGAGGAAAAAAGGATGGTTCATCTTATAATTTGTAATTTGTCCTACAATAAAAAAAATTGCAGCTTTTAACCATGTGTAACAATAACAGGCTTGGTTTTGGTTGCCTTCAATACTATGTTGGATTGGGCTGTTTAGCACTTTGAGCTGTGCCTTGGGTCCTCTGGAAACTTGTAAATTTCTACTTATCAATATATTTCAGTAGGGTCTTCCCTGCTGTTGTAAACAAAAGGTTTCATTTCCTTCAACTAAAAAGCTTCCATATGTTTGTCCGTACTTTTGGTTACCCAGTAAACTCTGCTAATGTATGATGCTTTTCGTTATGACTTGTATAACACATAAGATACTACTAGTACATACGATACTACTACTGGCTTGGTGTTACTTTGACGACACCAATGAAACACAATAAATATTTTCTGATTTCCATAGTATGATATCCGTACCTTGAATTATTGTTCCGAACAGTTTTCGCATTCCCAAAAGCTTCAAGGACTGGGTTAGACTGTATGCAAAGCATAAGTAAGTGATGATAGAATTAATACAGCTGAAATCATTGCATTGAATATCTTTTGAACAAACACAGAGCTTGCTGTCAGCGAGAAGCATTACAACTTATGAAATCCAACTTACTTCCAAAACCTGTTGTTCAACCGTCCTTCCTCCTGTTCCAGACCGACCACCCAAAAATGCGAGATATCTCATCAGCAATTTTGTAGTCTCAGTCTTTCCAGCACCACTTTCACCACTGACCAAAATGGAATTACTCTTTCCTTCATTCATCATTTGCCTGTTTCCTTATTCAAATGAATGCAAAATGGTTCCATCAATATAGACCTACAGGGGCACATCTCACTGTAGGAGAGTCATAGCATAATAGTAGTATAAGCATTCACCTGTAAGAGACATCAGCTATTGCAAATACATGAGGATCTAAATCTCCAAGATTTGCACCTTTGTATTTTTCCATAGTCTGGACGTCAACGAGATTAGGCAACCTTTGGAATGGATTTATGGCAATCAGAATGTTCCCCGTATAGGTCTGAAACTCAGAATAATAGCATTAGACAGAAAAAAAAATAAGGCATGCACTTGACATCACAAGATATGACCACTCACATATATTATATTTTTTGCATATCTGACAGCCAAATTATCCAGAACACCGGGCTCATGCAAGTATGATAACCTTGTCATGTCATCGACTCCATCAGGTGGTGCTTCTGTGTCTTTAGGATGTATATCTGATACATTTGCAGTAACCTGGTTGCACAAACAACAGTGTAACCATGTAGTTTTCATGACAGAAAACTAACTTTCGTACTAGAAGAATATCACATGCAGTTCTCCTTCATGGTTTGGAAAAAAACCTGGGGAAAGAACCCCAAAGTACAACAAATTACTTTGAATACGAGGTCTATATTGATGGAACCATTTTGCAGTCTTGCTTAATGAAACATTCAAAGATACCTGGGGGAAAAAACCTGGGGAAAGAACCCCAAAGTACAACAAATTACCAGCACACTCTTGCTTAATGAAACATTCAAAGATTGACAGTCAATGACACATGGAGTAAATTGAAGTTCAAAATGCACTCTTTGTCCGAGGTCCAACTAAGTCCAAAAGTAACAGGGATGCAACAGAAATCATGGACACATACCGTCTTTCCCTTGGTTGTGCGAACATGAGCATTTTGACCATCAATTTTGAAGACCTCCCCATCAATCCAAGCTAAATCTTTGTCTGCCACCCATACATGAGAGCCTATAACAATGTTTAACACGGGAGCCTGCACACGTGACAAGTGACAAGTTTAACATGTCAAATAGATCAAAATTGCATGATAATGGATCATACATCTGCACTGAAATCCGGCATTCCAATAGATGCCAAACCGATAATGTGTATATATTGATAATGTCCCAGGAAAAATGAACAAAAGAATAATAACACCTATATATCAGATACGGATGACTGATGAAATCAAGATGTGAGATGCGTAAAGCAAACCTAAGAATAAGATGTATGATGAAGAAATATCTATGAGTTTCGATGACTTCTCATGGTGATATTGCATTGTAATAAACCATTTATCAAACTGAAAATTGTTTATAGAAGAAACCTCGAGAATTTAGGTCTGGTTGGTTCCACAGAAATGAGTGCAGTTGACATCTAACTAAACATGTAGAGCAGAGTAATGCACCATCATATGGAAGAGGGTATTGGCATTTAGTTTGATTATATGATTGAGTAAATTTGGGCTTTGTCTACCATGGCACAAGCATATAAAACTATCCAAAGTCGCACAGAAGAGAAGTATAAACAGCAATACAAGCATGACAGCCTTTTAATATACAATAAACTAGCATGTTCACCTGGTTTAACATTATAAATGTGAAGCTAGTTGATGCAATCTGTGTCTCTGTCCTGAAACTAGACCCCTTGGTGGACAGCCTTCCACAATTCAGCTAAACCTCCAAAAGGCACTGAACTCCATTTCATTCTCATCATTTAGCAAACAGGTCCGACCGAGTTGTAGGCAAGCAAAGGATGCTAAATGCTTGGCTAGAGCAGATTCATGCTAAGTGCCTCGCTCGTGACATCCGCAGAACAAGTACGTCCCGCTACTGTCGGCAGGTGTAGGGATTCAGCTCACTCAGCAGGTGTAAGGATAAATCCACTCGATGAATGGAATTCCTCCAAAATTCGGCGGAATGCCGGCTAAAATCCACTTGGTTTCCCAGACACGAGCTCGAAAACCACACAAAATTCTCCCCCAAACCCAGACAAAAAAATACGCCGCGGCGGAAGTAGACAAAAGCGCAGCCCGACGCATTCAATTGAATCTCAGAAGAGAACAAAAGAAAAACGGCAAGCGTGACAAGTCAGACGCACCATGTATCATCTGGGGCAGTCGCGGCAGGCGTAGGAAGAGAATCGGGACGCGGCAGGAGGTGTTGCGGGCAGGCACGATCGGACGGGAGGAGACGCGGCTCGGCGGCGGTGGCGGCGCCGACGGGCGATCTCCTCCCCTCGGCCCGGTCGCCGATCGCCTCGCGGCGGCGCGATCCGGCTGGAGGCGCGCTGCGGCGGCGGCGCGCTTGGGCGGGGGAGCGCGGTGGCGGGGGGCGACGCGAGGGGGGGAGCACAGGCGGGCACAGCGCGACGAGGGGGGAGAGGGGGAAGCACAGGCAGGCAGGCAGGCAGGGCAGGGCCAACCAGGCGGGCGCGACTCTCATTAACAGGAAAAAGAAATGGCGAATAATCTGGGTGCGCGGCGCGAGCTCGCCAGCACCAACGTGCCGGATCGGGTCGTCGTCAGCACCACCAGCGCACCACCGCGGCTGCGTGCGGCATTCCTTCCCAAAAGGGAGGCGGGCAGGCTAAAGGTGGGGGAAGCTGGCGGCGGGTGGTAGGAACGGGGTGAGGGATTAAAGCCGAGCCAGACAGCGACGGATTCTCCTTCGAAGAAAGGTGGCGGTGGTGGTGGATTTGGAGCCAGGAATGGAGGAATCGGGGTGGATTAGTGCGGGTAAACCCGCGATTCCGATGGTGAAAGCGTCGTCACGGGGACGATTTGGCCGCGGGGAGGGGTGACATGTGCGGGGAGGGCCGGGGCAGGGCGGTGGATTGGCGGGACGGGAGGCCGCGGTGGCCCACCTGGCCGACAGTTAGGCAGCGTGTCGTCATTAGGTGGACGGACGGATCCATGGACGGATGGAGAAAAGGAAAAAAGGAGGAAGAAAACTGGATTGCTTTCGGCACCGGAAACTGGAAATTTGTACACGCTCGCTCGCTGCTCGTGCACGTACGGATCGCTCCCTCCGGTACACTACGCTGTACGCCTTCCGTTGTAGAGTCAGGGTACTTGTACCGTTGTACGTTGTAGTGTACGTACTCGTCCAAGGCAAGGCAATCTCCAAGGAGTTGCTTGTAAACAGTGGGTGACCTGAGCGACGTACGCTAGCTTGTGCTTTTGCCATCCTACTCTTGTACAGCTCCTTTTAAAAAAAATGAATTGTACAACTCATTTTAATAGTGCCAGCTTGACAGATCAGTCTCGGCTAGTTTATGTTCATAACACGGCAGGGGAGGCGCGCAACGTACGATTCAATTCCGCGATGGCAACCCCTCCTGACCTTGCCTAGCTTGCGTACTGCTGAACCCTTTGAAAATTGCAGCGTGAAAAAAAAAAGTTGACAGTTGGGAGCAGTGGATTGGACGTTTCAGTTTCAAGTTTTTAGAAATGCCTGATCCGCCGCGGGCTTCTTCATCGTGCGCCTGTTACCGAAAGAGAAATCTGTTTGTAGTTTTATTCTAAGTATTCTACCAAGTTTGCTGGCTTACTCAAGGGGCGTCTGTAGTCCAAACATTCCATTGCACTGAAAAAAAAACAAATAAACAAAAGAAATCTGTCAAGGTATCGTGACCACGACTGGTTGCAATAGAAACAAAATTAAATGAGGGAACTGTCTAGCACACGCAGGCCGGCTTGACCCATCTTCCAAGCATTGATAGATGGAACAGGCGCCCTCTTGTCATGGACCCCGGACGCGAAGAAAACTTTGGCTCCATCCCTCCTCTCCCTCCCATGCATCAAGCTACTAGACAAGATTGAAGGCATAACAAGGTACAGTTAGGTGGTTGGGCTTGGGCGTGCATAATTGACCAACAAATCATGGATCGGATACTTAATCCTTTTTTTGTAGGACAGCGGTAATATTGCTCACTGTTCGGCACTCGGCGACCATTTATGATTTCCCATTGTTTCTCTCTGTAGGTCGAGAATGCGCGCACGGGTGGGTGCTTGCGCTGCATCTATCGGTGTCGCTGTGTCGGAGTCGTGCGGTTACGTACGCTCTGCCAGCTAGAGAAATCCGGAAACGGCGAGCAGCGTGATCACCACTTCTTTTTTATTTTGGTCCAGCAGAATCTCAGGCCTCGTCGGTCGCAGCCGCGACATGCCTCGCACGCACACACACGATCGCCTAGCTCTGTCCGCCGGCCGGAGTATACAAATAGCCGCCGGGATTGGTTGCAGTGAAGTTTGACAGAGCTGGTGATAGGAATCGGGGCATCTGCACGCAGAGGGAGAAGTTTCAATGATGTCCATTCAAGGTTAACCCCTCTTTTTTTCTTCAAAAGATTACATCTACCAGGACGAATGATGGCGACGATGCGCAGCTGCCGCGTTATTGTGGCGTGCCGTCCATTTCAACCGACGTTGATTTGATTTTAGCAAACAGAGAAATACTCCCTCCGTCTTAGAATAAGACACTTATTTTGGGACGTAATGGTTTCATCTGCAGCTGTAAGAACAGAATTACGCAAACAGAGAAATAAATAACGTTTGACAATTTCGAGATTTCAGGAAGTCGCAGCGATGATTTCCTCAACTGCTCAAGAAATACTCCTTCTGTCTCAAAATAAGACACTTATTTTGGGACGGAGGGAGGTATTGTTGTCGTTCGATTTACGGTTTCAGATAACTAGAACAGGTAAAAACATCACGATAGCTGACGCCCTACTTTGCTTTGCTTCGCAGTGCAAAGAATTAGGCTTAGTTTGGTTGGTGTCCATAACTTCATGCCTGGGACAAATAGGTGCCCGGAGTGAGCCTGAAAAGATGGTCTTTTATGCCTGGCCAGGCTAGCATTTGCTATGTGTGTTTGGTTCGTGACCTGACCGATGACTACTGAATTGACTCTGTTTTTTATTATTTTAACAAGAACCGGCCCTGTAACATGTGCTAGTAGCTGATTAGTGACCTCCAGGCAGATGTCATAGCCACCAGGCGTCCAACTTCCACCGCCTGGACCAGGCTAAGCACATGCCTGGACTAACAGGCCAGGCTAAACACATGACATGACACTAGTAGAATCGGGACTAAAGGAAATTTTACGTTTGTTTTTTGAATTTTTTTCATATTTTTAAATTTCTGAATTATTTTATAATTTAATCTCTAATTATCCCTCATCACTGCTCAATTTAATCTTTAATTTCTAATCATCCCTCATCATTCCAAATCATCTAACTTCTCGGCCGGTCACCCATCCTGTCACTACTCCAGCCTGAGCACACTTAACTTTCGGGTTCTATTCTCCCTCGTTTCCAAGTCTGCACTTGTTGTTTTCCTAACAATAGTAAGGTGTCAATCCTATTAACCCTCAGGAGTTTAGCTTGAGCATGAAGTCACGCGTTCCACTGTTTGAGTTTGAAACTATTATTCTAAAAAACAATAATTATTTAGTAACACTAATATTTCTTGAATAAGTAGTTTGACCAGATTTGACCAAAATTCAAAAAATTGAAATAATTATTTAGTAACACTAATATTATTGAATAATTATGTAGTAACACTAATACTTCTTGAATAAGTAGTTTGACCATAGTTTGACCAGATTTAACCAAAATTCAAAAAAACTGAAATTTAAGCATATCTTCTTTTCTTTTTAGAATTTGAGGATTCTAAAAATTTGCAAATATGCCTACGGCGGTCAAAATCGGATGCGGATTTTCGTGCTGAATATTTTGATATATTATACTTTTTTCGACATCGTATGCAAAAGTTATAGCCGTTTTACTTTTTCATGACACTTTTTTGCAAAACATGTCCAAATTTAAGCTTTTAAATTTTCCTAACTAGTAGATGTAGTAATATAACTACATCTCGAAGGATTTTATTTTTTGAAGTTTTTATCATTTTCTTTTGCTTTTTTCAAAACTAAAATGGCGATACACGGTTTTGGGGGGGGAGGGGGGAGGGGGGAGGCAGAGTTTGAGAAATGGGTCTTTTAGTCCCGGTTTGAGACACGAACCGAGACAAAAGGGCATCACACACTTTAGTCTAATCTTGACTAAAGGATGCGATGCCCTTTTGTCCTGATTCGTGTCTCAAACCGGAACTAAAGGGGCCATTTGAACCTAACTTGACAGGCAGGCGAGGGTGGATGATGAATTGCACGTGGCTTCCATATTTCTGTATTATGTCATACAACAATCATGCTATGCCCACATCTGGAGAAGGCCGGGGGTGGTTCATTGAAGTCACGTAGAGCTAACAAACTTCTTTTGGAAATAATTAAAGGTAAAATGCATTGGACTTTGCCCTTTAGTGAGAATTGCCCCTGGTCCTAAACCTCGGCCTCCTTTGTCTACTGAGTATGTTGCTCTATCAGTTGATGGTTCTTTCTCAGTGGAATCCGGCGCAGCGGTGGCAAAAATGATTCTTCAACGGCATGATGGTTCACTTATTTTTGCAGGATGTCGGTTTATTTTCAATTGTAACGATTCACTGGAAGCTAAGATTCATGCAATCATGCAAGGGATGGCGCTAGCTATACAACATTCTACTCTTCCGGTCA
Organism: Triticum urartu; assembly: GCF_003073215.2. Lineage (NCBI taxonomy): Eukaryota > Viridiplantae > Streptophyta > Magnoliopsida > Poales > Poaceae > Triticum > Triticum urartu. The sequence goes on along the minus strand of NC_053024.1, from coordinate 467,530,158 downwards.
TCGTTCAATCTGACTCAAGTGAGGCGTTGTTCTGTCTATCAGGGAACGGACTTGTTCGTTCTGCTTATGGTCATCTCGTGGCTGAAATTAAGGAGTTGATGAGACATAGGGAGTTTATTCCTCAGAAGTTGAATAAGGATCAAAACAGAGTTAACGGCCGTTTGACAAATTATAGTCATATAGAGTGTACCACGGATGTGCGGATGCACGTGGGACTACCGTGTATTGAGAATCTTTTGCCTTTCGGCTGTAATTCTCTCAATATGGAATAAAATCCTTTTCCCACGCGAAGAAAAAAAGCTTCCTTTGGAGCTGATAGCCAATGATCAAGCAAGCGTCCACGGGACGAGATCTGTGATAGGTGATGGATGAGTTGTCTCATCAGAAAACTGGCAACAACTCCCAGCTTCCCTGCTCACATCATTTGGTGTGTGCTGGTCCGGTCCGGTAGTTCCGTAAACAAGGCGATCATGTCATGCCCACCGCGAAATCACAGCTAGCTAACCACAGCTTTTGAGGTCGTGGGAGCCCCCACTGGATCATAACATCCACGCTACAGCTGCACCTACAGGCTGTAAGCCTGAGCAGGGTGTTCAACCGCAGCTCAAAACGCCGCGAGCTGCCATATGTAAAAAAGGGAGCTGGTTTTACTGAAACCAAATTCAGAGCGATTTATGCGCTGCTAAATGACCGGCCTATTTCCTCCCTTTTAGGCCTTGTTGGTATCCCTCTTCTCCGCTCTGACTCCGCGGAGTTGTGGAGCCCAGTTCTAGTCACTCCGTGAAAATGAGCTAGAGCTTGGTCCGCTCCGGGGCAGAGTGGAGCCTAATTCTAGTCACTCCGTGAAAATGAGCTAGAGCCTGGTCCGCTCTGGGGCGGAGTGGAGGGAGCAGAGAGGAGCCGAACGTGGCCTATTACAAATAGCAAAACCTGGGAACACCAGTCCAAAACTTCTGGGAGGGAAATAGCAACATCACTGTCAATGCTCCATGAACATGACAATGCGTCGAGATTATAGCGACGCACATGATTGTACACATGACGATCACTGCCATGATTGATGACAGACAGAACAAAAAAAAAGGGATGAAAACAAATTTTTGAACAGCTTCAGTCACACTACACCACAAGACATAAAACTGTACCTTCGTGGGCAGAAAAACGCTTTTGACATTTGTACCCTAGCTCTCAGTACAATTAAGCGCAGGGGACCTTTAAAAAGAAAAAGGAAAAAGGCGCAGGGGGAGGGGGGATATATAAGTAGGAGTTATTGAGGCTCTCGCGACCGCGGCTGCGTCGGGTGAGCGCGCCGGCGGCGCTGCCTTGATCTCCTCCCCGCAGCCTCCCCTGCGGCCGTCGGCACCGGATCTGGAATCTCCTCAGCGCTCTTTCTCTTCTCCCCCGCGAAGCTCCGCTGGACGCCATGGCTCCTCTCTCCCAGCCCGTGGGAGCAGCCATGTCTGCATTGAAACGCTCTGGCGACAACGGCCCTCCGCCCCACCAGCCCCCTGCGGCGGCCGCCGCTCCGGCCCCGTCGGCCTCCCTCACGGATCCGCGCGTCCCCCGTAGCTCGCGGCAGCCTGCACCCGCGAGCAGGTTCAGAGCGGAGAATGGGGGGCGTGCGCGGGTTCCCCGCGAGTCTCCTCCCCTGCCCGGGTCGGTGGCCACCCGGCAGCCCTCCGTCTCTGGCGGCGCTTCCGGTCAGCTGCTGGAGTCCCAGGCTTTGATCCCCGAGGCTCTCCTTGTTCTATCGGATCTGGCGGCGGCCCCAACGCTACCTTCGCCACCTCAGGCGGGCCGAGTCCCTGCACCCAGCGTTGGCTTGGTGGTGGTGCTCGACTCCAGGCCTGCTTCCTGGTGCGCTGTCAATGATGATGAGGTCCAGATTGAGGAGTTGGTTCTACAGTCGCCGTTGCCCGACGGGTCTGCCGGCGATGCACATCTCCAACTTGGTTGCTCTGTTGTGAAGGATGTGGAAGATATTGAGGGCCTCACTGAAGGATGTGATGACGAGAAGACACCACAGAAGCTGCTTGGTCCATCTTCAGAGTCGGCTTGCATCGGCATCTCTGCTACCACTGCTGCTCTTGAAGCGGAGGCTGGCTGGGAGCATGTGGAACGGGGACACCGTTCCGGCCGGGGTGCTCCCCCTGTGCCGTCGAGAGAAGGTCTTGAGCGTAGCCTCGCCTTCAAGCGTTGGGCTCGAGGAAGGTGCTTTCATTGCCTCGAGCGTGGCCACCAAGTCCGTGCATGTCATGATCCATTCAGATGCATACGCTGCCGTCGCCCTGGTCATCGTGAGAGGTTTTGTCGTGCTCACTCTCCAGTTGCTCGGGATCGCTTTCCGGTCGCCCGCGTGAGCTCTCCGGTCTCTCAAGCTCATCACCAGCGGAGCCGCTCCCCATTTGTCCAGCCTTGTTCTTCGCTGACCAGGTGTTGGGCAGAGGTCGTGGGCAACTCGTCGCTGCATGTGTCGGTGCCGCCAAGGTCCCAATCTAGGTGTCGCCAGGATTCCAATGCCAGTGCCTTTTTGGTCTCTGCTTTGGAGTCCCAGTTTGCTTTGCTACGCACGGAGCTCCTTCAGGAGGTTGAGCTCCTCCGCACTGAGCTTCGCGACGCTCTTGCCAAGCTTCAGGTTGCTTCGGTTGTGCCTTTGGTGCCTGAGCTCCAGTCTGGTTCCATTGATGAGGTGGATGAATGCTTCTTTGGAGATTTTTCTCCTCGTGCTGTGGATGGGACGTCGTCTGTCTGTGGCGGTGTGGTCATCACCGAGGTCGTGGCTCCTGTTCTGCAGATTATGCCTGAGCTGCAGGAGCTTTGTGGGGAATCAGCTATGGTGCAGCCGATGAAGCCGGGCTCATTGGAGTCCTTGGCCTCACCATCACCGTCAGAGTCCTGCCAGCCGCTCGCCTTTGTGGATAGTGGATGTTTGGATGGTTCTGTCACTCTCTCATCTATGCCCATTGGGCATGAGGTGTCCTTGAGTGACGAGGTTGATGAGACAGGTGTGTTGGCGCCTAACTCTGATGCTCTATCATGTGAGCAACTGGAGATGTCTGAGTCCATCGTGTCGGTTGCTTCTGTGGTTGATGATGTTCAGACGATTAATATGTTGGCTTCTGATCCTTTGGAGCCTAGCCAGCCGCTCGCCTTTGTGGAGGATGAAGGTTCTAATGTTGCGGTAACCCACTCGCACGTGACTGTCAGGCAGGTCTCTGTGCGTGAGAAGGTCGATGACATTCTCTTTCAGATAGAGCTTCATAGCTTGCTTAAACGTTTGGAGGCGGCTAGCCCTGGATCTGGCAAGGCGATTGTGGTGGAGGCTCTTAGGAGCAAAGGAAAGAAGAGTGACGCCACAAAAAAGGCGTCCACGGCTGCTTAATGGATGATCTTCAGTCTCTTGCGTTGTCCTTATGGCCTGCATTGTCTTTGTGGATTTGGTGGTGTCCGTGGTCGCTAGCCAAGTTAGCCTTGTTTGGGGTGTCTTTGCGATGTAGCAGTGTGGGGTTGATGGTCTTTACGTGTTGGATATGGTTGTCGAGTGAGTAGTCCACATATAGTTGATTTGTATCAGTTTTTACCCGGTTTTCCGTTAATTAACTGGGCAATTCTCTTCTGCTTAATTAATCGATGAGGCAAATCTTTTGCCTCCGTTTCAAAAAAAAGGCGCAGGGGAGCTCTAAAGAACACAAGCCCGCTCGAAGCACATAAGAAAAGGGGCTGGTACGAGACGATTCCATATGCATCGCGAGAAAAGAACTGGATTTACATGATTTGGCACTTTAGTACTTCCTCCGATCCAAATTAATTGACGCACAAGCGTGCGTCTATTAATATGGATGGGAGTAGGAACATTAATTTCAGGCTAGGTTCGGTTACACAGGCGAACCACCCCAAAGGCCCAAACCCACCACCCCAAATGCACACAAGAACTACCAGTACCTACCTAGAATCGGTAAAGCTCTCACCGGAATCTCTTATCCTTCTGGAGGAGGATATTAGGGTTCCGCTTAGATCCTGTTAACTCGCCCCATCTTGTCCCTGCTCCATGAACACGTGAAGAAATGCTCCACAGGGTGTCTCCTTGCTGAACAGCTGCGTCTTTCGTGGCCTTTGCAGTGGCTTTCGATTTCATCAGAGGATGCTTGCTGCCCTTGCCCATGCCAGCTCCTAGCAGCCATCTCGAACCAGATTGCTGCTGTGTTTGATTACCCCACGGTTTTGTCTTCTCAGGCTCACTCTTAAAACCGGCCACATGCACTTCTGTGACTTTAAATTGGGGAACAGAGTCTTCCTCTATCTTTTCTTCATCGACCGATACTTTATCAAGAACCTGCTCAGGATTGGGCTCCTCATAATCTTGCTCACTGTTACCTTTCTCTGAAACGGTGCTGTATATCTTGGGCTTTGGGGGAATAAAAACCCTCTCAACTTGAATCAAAGAAAGCATCGGTGTGCCAACTGGCTCGTAGTTACGTAGCGGGTCACGCAATTGAACCATGAGAGCAACTGTGAAGTTGTTCCCCAACAAACCCCATCTTCTACCAGATCTCCTGCTCTTTTTGTCTGCAGTCTGGCCTTCACCAAGTAGGTCCGTTGGTTTGGCATGGTGGGCAGCAAGTATTTTCGATGTACGGTCACTGAACTGCTCCTCTTCATCCACTACTCCGGAATCAAGCCTCATCCACTCATCTAGAGTGATCGATAAGCCCATTAATCCATCAACATCACCACCAGCTTGTTTAACATCCAGAAGCTGCAATCCTGCAGTTCCTTCCAAACCAAGTGACAAAGTATTCTCTGCCGACTTTCCTTGTAGAGATGAAATTTCTCCAATAGGGTGGGCACTGATATTGGATGGTGCCTCTTCTTCGGACATGCCAGACTGTATCCTCAGACCCTCAATAGAAAGGGCTTCAATCTTTTCCATAGCTAATGGAGCAAGATCCTCAAGTGAAACATATTCTGAAGCACTTATCGCACCCAATGATGATGACAGATCAGCACCTCTTTCTTTCTTCTTCTTCTTTCCCAAAGCAGCATTGCTGGCCCCTGCTGCCAACGCATCAAAACTATGATTCTCCAGTAGGTCATATCTGCATTGGTTAGAGTAATATATTTTAGCCAGGGCAAATGATGAAGTATTAAGACGTCATGAACAAGCAGGAAAAGAAAGATTTCTAACCTTCCTGAAGACTCTAGAGCAGGAGAAGCCTCCCATGCAAGCTGCTGCATCATTTTGCCATTGACATCTTCTAAGGGCATAAGTTTGTTTGCTTGCATTGATAGCTTTTCGATTCCAACTGAAGCTAGACCATGCAATATCTCCATAATTCCAGAGCCCATTTCTGCTGGCAGTACGATTGGAGAAGAAGCCTGCATGACCAAGCTACAATTGTTCTTTGCATTCTTGAAAAGAACTGGATTCATCGACCGCAGAAATCCACCATCCTCTGTCTGAATAAATGGGCCCAAACCATCAGCCAAAGGTGGCAACTCAAGGGGCTGCTCAGGTGGGAGGGCAATGGGGCTACCAAACCCACTTCTACTCCCAGGTGGAGAAGACTGGAAGGACTTCTCATTTAGCCCAAATTGGCGCATCAAAGCTTCAGTTTCCTCGTCTTCCAGTGACTTGGCTCTAAATGTGGTGTCTATGGGCGGAACTACATTCTGCAGCTCAAGTTCAGCCTCGCGTATGATTGTGGAGAGATTGAAATCCTCTGCAACATCTTCACAACTAGGTTCTTCCACCTCATCTTCGAAATCCAAACCAAGAATACAGTCCCCAGATTCTAGAGCTTCCTTTTCAAACTGCTTCCAAAGCCGCTCTCTTGGTGACTCGGGATCACTATCTGAGGTTACCCCAAATGGGCTATGTGCTATCCCAAGCATATCCAAAAACTCATTAGCAACAAAATCGGATGAAGCATCCATGCTGCGTGATCTGCTCATCTTACTGGCGGAATTGCAACTATCTCCCGCACCAATGCAGCTCAATCGCCTAGAATGCTTATCTTCCACAATTGGTGAGTCAAATTCCTCTGGCTCAACAATTGAGAATTTGTTGAATATACCCTCCAGAACCTCCAGTTCTGCATCTGCTGCCAGCTCACCATCTTTTTCAAATGCGGCAGTAGGAAGCAAGGCCGCTTCGACCGATGCATCCTGCTTGTCTCCTACATCGTCCATTTCAAGAGCAACATCATTGAGCTCCTCTTCCAACTTCACTTCAACAGTTCCCTCTTTAGCAAGATCTTCAATTAATAATGCAGGCTTGGCCGTTCCCTCTTCATTAGCTTCACCACTAAAGCCCTCATCTTGATCATTCACATTGGCAGTCTCGACATGTTTGAACTGGTCTGGATCCTCGAGGGTGACCTCAACTCCCTGCTCAACCACATTGAACTCTGAACCATGACAATCACCCTCTGGGTGCACCAAGTCCCCCTCTCCCTTCCTCATCTCTACTGAGGTGCAATGCTTTGACTGCGGTGAACCATCCTCCTCGCATTCTACTGTTGCCGTCTCACCCTTGGTAGCATCAAGACCGGCATCACCAACAAAGGGCAAGGCCTTTACAGGCCTCGTGTTTGGCAAAACCTCGTGGAGCACCCTCACGTCCCGGCTCCGTGCCGGCACTGGTGACGGGGACTGCACTGACACCTGCCGCGCCATGGAGCCCCGTCTCAGCCCCGCCACTTCCCCTCCCTTGTGCTGCTCCCCACCTCCGCCCACGAGCACGCAGGAGAAGGTGACATTGAGCCGCGCGCCGCGGGCAACGCCAGAGAGCCGGAAGCTGGTGCTCCACTTCCCAAATCCGGAGTCGCCGCCCTCCTCGAGGTCGTCGATGGAGAGCGGCAGCAAACGGGTGAGGTCGACCTCGTGCTTGCCGAGCTCGAGCGCCGAGGCGGCGACGGTGACGACGAAGGCCCGCGGCTCGTACTTGACCGCGTTCTTGGCCCCGCGGGAGAAGTAGACGGGCGAGCGCTGCGTGAGCGGCTCCTCGAAGGCGACGGCGCCGAGGGCCGGCGCGACGGGGCGGGTGGAGGCGCAGGCGGACATCCGGCGGAAGTGGACGGAGATCGGGGAGCCGTCGAGCGCGGTGGGGAGGCCGTCGACGGAGTGCACCTGCAGGGTGAAGGCGCAGTCAAGGCGGCGCCTGCCCAGGTGCGAGATGGCCGTCAACGACTTCTTCCAGAAGGACGAGGATGAGGAGGAGGAGGAGGTGGAGACCGAGGAGGAGTAGGAGGCGGAGGGCAGGAGCTTGCGGGTGGAGGAGGAGGGCTTGAGCTTGGGCTTGTGGCGGGCCTGGTCGGCGGCGGCAGATGGGGCGGCGGGGAGCGGGAGGGAGCGGCGGCGGCGTGAGGGGTCGAGGGAGAGGGCCTTGTGGAGCGTGACGATGTCGCGCGCGAGGGCCGCGTCCCCCGCCTCGGCCGCGCGGTCCGCCGGCGGGCGGCGCGACGACATGGGGGGAGGGGTTGGGGATTTTTGGATGGGGTGGGGGAGGGAGGGAGGGAGACGGCGCGGCCGGCGTGAGGGACAGGGGAGCGGGTGCCTTGCTTGGTTTGTTGTTTACTGTTTGGTGGGCTGCTTTTGTTTGGCCTCGCTGGCGCTGGAATGGGAATCGAGATCTGGAGGATTCGAATTCTTGTCTTGCCTTGTGACGCCCGGGCGGGGATGCGGAGGGAAATGAAAACGTTGGTTGGGCGTTCGAGGAGCTCGTGAAGAACAATAGAGGAGGGCACGGCCGCACCGCATGGGTCGTCTGTGCTCGGATTTTTCTGTTTCTGCGGGGTTGGGTGGTCGTTGCGATGCGAGCCGTATTCAGGGTTTTTGGGTGGGGGCTGGGAAGATGCGGATGCAGGTCAAGTCCGAGATTATTATTATTTTTAACCGGGCTAATCCCCTTTTTATTAAAGAAATAACGGAAATACAGCCAAATCCAAGTTCACACGACAAAGGAAAAGGAAAAAAAGCGAGTTCAGGCACTTCAGGGAAACCCGCTGTGAGCGCTCGTAATCGAAACGTCCACTACGAGGCAAAAACCCTGAAACACCATCAACACGCACCAACCAAGACTCAAGTTCAGACCACATTACAGCCTACGCAGAGGCAACACAAACATGCAGAATTTACACCAAAATGACGCCATCAAGTTCTCCAGATAGCTTGGTGTCTTTGCAGATCACTCCACGGTGTCGCTAACGTACGCGGTCGCGCAGAGCCTCATCATTTTTTTAGTATTCTCCTTCAGGATCATTGCACCACGCTCTAGCACCGTTCGCCTTTCGCTCTTCAGGAGTCCTGCCCAGTAAGATAGATGCATACAGGCGGTGAAGACAATCTTAAAAGGAGATGACAGTTTCTTGAATTCAAAAGTAGCCTGGTTTCTACAATTCCAAATAGCCCAGCATACGGCTGCTAGCCCCATTGTGAAGTAGCGCTCCCCTGGAGGAAGAAAAACATAGCACCAAGAATAAAACTGGCATAGATTGTTGGGACATAAAACAGTCCCAAGCAGCGCCCCCACTGTGCGCCAGGCTATCTTTGCCAAAGGAGAAAGAAAGAACAGGTGCAAATAGGTTTCTCTACAGTCACAAAAAGAGCAACGGGGATTGCCAGTCCAGTTTCGTCGCTTCATAACATCTCTGGTTAGAACAACATTCTGGAAAAGTTGCCATAGAAAGTGTGAAGGATAAAAATGCGGTAGTGAACCCTTCCCTCCCTCTCGCGACCGCGTCCCCCCCGGGCGACCGGCCGTGGGACCTTCCCTCCTCCCCCCTTCCTTCCTGTCGCTGTCGCCGGCGCCCGCGGCCGGCTTGGCCCCGGGGCTGCTGGTGGCGGCGGCCTCCCTGCCCTTCCCCTCCCGGTCGCTCTTCGGTGCGGGCGGAGCTACCCCGGGGGTGCACTTGGTCTGGCATGGCAGCGGGGTTCCGTGGCGCGACGCAAGCGAGCAGCGGGGCGGCGTGACCTGGCGTCGCCCGCTCGGCCCAGATCCGGGCCCTTCGGGCCCATTTGGGTCTGGGCAGGCCGACGACAGGGATGGTCTCTGGCGTGGCTTCCGGGAGGCGGGGAAGACGTGACGAGCGACTAGGTGCTGGCGGCACCGACGCCGGCCTGCTGCATCGTGGTCGGCGGGGCTTAACGGGCCTGCTTCGGGCCTGGCTGGGCCAGGGGTGGCCCGACATGCCCCGCTGCCGCGTCCGGACGGCGACCGCAACGGTGCCGGTGGCACGGGCCTCCCGCACGACTGGGGTGGAGGTGGTTCCCTCCCACTCGGCTTTGGGGTTGCTGCTCCCGTCGTGGTGCGCTTCTCTCCGGTCCTCTTGGCATCGTGGTGGTGTTCGTAGTGAGGTGGCGTGGGTGGCGGCGCAACTGCGTTGGCGCATGGTGGTGGGCGGCGGTTTGGCGGGTCGGCTCTGTCCGGTTGGGTTTGGAGTGCGGGAGAAATCCCTGCCGGTTTCGGCCCCGATGCGGTGACACCTGCGGGTGCCACCATTCCGTCCTGGAGGGTGTCGGTGGTATCCACCCCCCACCCCCTCCGCGTGCCGGGGGAAACCCTAGGACTCGTTCGGGCAGCAACATCGTCGGTGTCGCATCCCTTCTTGGAGGTGTTGCTTGGTACGCGACAGTTCGGAGCCTCGGCCTGTGGTGGTTTGTATCCGGTGGGCGCTGCGGTGGCGAGTCTTCTACGCTTTGCCGAGCTGCCGTGGTTGGCATTTGTTTCTTCTTCTTTTTCTTTTGGCTTGTTGTGCTGCTCGCCACAACGATCTTTGTACTCGGTGTTGGTTGCTTTGGAATACAAAGCGAAGGAAAACCCTTTTTCGGTAAAGTTGCCATAGGAAATCTGGATTTGGACAGGCAGTTTAGCCTTCCAAATCCATCTATAGTCACAACCAGCCAGATCTTTCTCTAGGTAAGAGTACATAGACTTAGTTGTATATTTGCCTTTGGGCCCAGCAGCCCACACAATTTCATCTTGACCAGCCAAAGTATCAAGGCTGTCAATAACATTCTTGACCCCCTCAAACTGACAACTCAGGTCTACATTCAGCCCGCGTCTAAACATCTCCCCACCAACACAGTTCCTAAATTGGACAACAGTGTCATCTTGATAATTAGCAATACTAAACAGGTCCGGATAAGTAACACCCAAAGGTGGATGGGTGCCAATGGGGTCATGCCACACCCTAGCAATGTTGTCATTATTGACAATCACTTTCCTCCCGGCCATATACACCTCCTTTACTTTGCAAGGATTTCCAAATAGGGGAGCCATTAAATTTTGCTTTAACGTTGGCTACAGAGTTGTTCTTAAGATATTTTTGTTGGGGAACATAGTAATTTCAAAAAAATTCCTACGCACACGCAAGATCATGGTGATGCACAGCAACAAGAGGGGAGAGTGTTGTCTACGTACCCTCGTAGACCGGAAGCGAAAGCGTTATAACAACGCAGTTGATGTAGTCATACGTCTTCATGGCCCGACCGATCAAGCATCGAAACTACGGTACCTCCGACTTTTTGCACACGTTCAGCTCGATGACGATCCCCGGACTCCGATCCAGCAAAGTGTCAGGGATGAGTTACGTCAGCACGACGGCGTGGTGACGATCTTGATGTTCTACCGTCGCAGGGCTTCGCCTAAGCACCGCTATAATATTATCGAGGATTATGGTGGAGGGGGGCACCGCACACGGCTAAGAGATCAATGATCGATTGTTGTGTCTCTAGGGTGCCCCCCTGCCCCGTATATAAAGGAGTGGAGGAGGGGGCCGGCCAAGGAGGGTGGCGCGCCCAAGGGGGGGGAGTCCAACTCCCACCGGGAGTAGGACTCCCCTTTTTCCTATTAGGAGTAGGAGAGGGAAGGAAGAGGAAGGAGGGAGGAAGGAAAGAGGGGCCGACCCCCTTCCCAATTCGGATTGGGCTTGGGGGGGGGGCCCTCCTTTGCTCCTTTCCCCTCCTTTCCACTAAAGCCCAATAAGGCCCATATACCTCCCGGGGGGTTCCGATAACCTCCCGGTGATCCGGTATTGTCCCAATCTTACCCGGAACCTTTCCGGTGTCCAAATATAGTCGTCCAATATATCGATCTTTATGTCTCGGCCATTTCGAGACTCCTCGTCAAGTCCGTGATCACATCCGGGACTCCGAACAACCTTCGGTACATCAAAATATATAAACTCATAATGAAACTGTCATCGTAATGTTAAGCGTGCGGACCCTACGGGTTCGAGAACAATGTAGACATGACCGAGACACGTCTCCGATCAATAACCAATAGCGGAACCTGGATGCTCATATTGGCTCCTACATATTCTACGAAGATCTTTATCGGTCAGACCGCATAACAACATACGTTGTTCCCTTTGTCATCGGTATGTTACTTGCCTGAGATTCGATCGTCGGTATCTCAATACCTAGTTCAATCTTGTTACCGGCAAGTCTCTTTACTCGTTCCGTAATACATCATCTTGCAACTAACTTATTAGTTGCATTGCTTGCAAGGCTTAAGTGATGTGTATTACCGAGAGGGCCCAGAGATACTTCTCCGACAATCGGAGCGACAAATCCTAATCTCCAAATACGCCAACCCAACATGTACCTTTGGAGACACCTGTAGAGCACCTTTATAATCACCCAGTTACGTTGTGACGTTTGGTAGCACACAAAGTGTTCCTCCGGTAAACGGGAGTTGCATAATCTCATAGTCATAGGAACATGTATAAGTCATGAAGAAAGCAATAACAACATACTAAACGATCGGGTGCTAAGCTAATGGAATGGGTCATGTCAATCACATAATTCTCCTAATGATGTGATCCCGTTAATCAAATGACAACTCATGTCTATGGTTAGGAAACATAACCATCTTCGATTAACGAGCTAGTCAAGTAGAGGCATACTAGTGACACTTTGTTTGTCATTCACACAAGTATTACGTTTCCGGTTAATACAATTCTAGCATGAATAATAAACATTTATCATGATATAAGGAAATAAATAATAACTTTATTATTGACTCTAGGGCATATTTCCTTCAGTCTCCCACTTGCACTAGAGTCAATAATCTAGTTCACATCGCCATGTGATTTAACATCAATAGTTCACATCACCGTGTGATTAACACCCATAGTTCACATCGACATGTGACCAACACCCAAAGGGTTTACTGGAGTCAATAATCTAGTTCACATCGCTATGTGATTAACACCCAAAGAGTACTGAGGTGTGATCATGTTTTGCTTGTGAGAGAAGTTTAGTCAACGGGTTTGCCACATTCAGATCCGTAAGTATTTTGCAAATTTCTATGTCAACAATGCTCTGCATGGAGCTACTCTAGCTAATTGCTCCCACTTTCAATATGTATCCAGATTGAGACTTAGAGTCATCTGGATCAGTGTCAAAACTTGCATCGACGTAACCCTTTACGACGAACCTTTTATCACCTTCATAATCGAGAAACATATCCTTATTCCACTAAGGATAATTTTGGCCAATGTCCAGTGATCTACTCCTAGATCACTATTGTACTCCCTTGCCAAACTCAGGGCAGGGTATACAATAGGTCTGGTACACAGCATGGCATACTTTATAGAACCTATGGCTGAGGCATAGGGAATGACTTTCATTCTCTCTCTATCTTCTGCCGTGGTCGGGTTTTGAGTCTTACTCAACTTCACACCTTTGTAACACAGGCAAGAACTCCTTCTTTGACTGTTCCATTTTGAACTACTTCAAAATCTTGTCAAGGTATGTACTCATTGAAAAACTTATCAAGCGTCTTGATCTATCTCTATAGATCTTGATGCTCAATATGTAAGCAGCTTCACCGAGGTCTTTCTTTGAAAAACTCCTTTCAAACATTCCTTTATGCTTTGCAGAATAATTCAACATTATCTCTGATCAACAATATGTCATTCACATATACTTATCAGAAATGTTGTAGTGCTCCCACTCACTTTCTTGTAAATACAGGCTTCACCGCAAGTCTGTATAAAACTATATGCTTTGATCAACTTATCAAAGCGTATATTCCAACTCCGTGCTTGCACCAGTCCATAGATGGATCGCTAGAGCTTGCATATTTTGTTAGTACCTTTAGGATTGACAAAACCTTCTAGTTGCATCATATATAACTCTTCTTTAATAAATCCATTAAAGAATGTAGTTTTGTTTATCCATTTGCCAGATTTCATAAAATGTGGCAATTGCTAACATGATTCGGACAGACTTAAGCATATATACGAGTGAGAAACTCTCATCGTAGTCAACACCTTGAACTTGTCGAAAACCTTTTTGCGACAATTCTAGCTTTGTAGATAGTAACACTACTATTAGCGTCCGTCTTCCTCTTGAAGATCCATTTAATCTCAATGACTCGCCGATCAATGGGCAAGTCAATCAAAGTCCATACTTTGTTCTCATACATGGATCTCATCTCAGATTTCATGGCCTCAAGCCATTTCGCGGAATCTAGGCTCATCATCGCTTCCTCATAGTTCATAGGCTCATCATGGTCAAGTAACATGACCTCCAGAACAGCATTACCGTACCACTCTGGTGCGGATCTCACTCTGGTTTACCTACGAGGTTCGGTAGTAACTTGATCTGAAGTTACATGATCATCATCATTAGCTTCCTCACTAATTGGTGTAGTAGTCACAGGAACAAATTTCTGTGATGAACTACTTTCCAATAAGGGAGCAGGTACAGTTACCTCATCAAGTTCTACTTTCCTCCCACTCACTTCTTTCGAGAGAAACTCTTTCTCTAGAAAGGATCCATTCTCAGCAACGAATATCTTGCCTTCGGATCTGTGATAGAAGGTGTACCCAATATTTTCTTTTGGGTATCCTATGAAGACACACTTCTCCGATTTGGGTTTGAGCTTATCAGGTTGAAACTTTTTCACATAAGAATTGCAACCTCAAACTTTAAGAAATGACAGCTTAGGTTTCTTGCCAAACCATAGTTCATATGGTGTCATCTCAACGGATTTAGATGGTGCCCTATTTAACGTGAATGTAGCTGTCTCTAATGCATAACCCCAAAACGATAGTGGTAAATTGGTAAGAGACATCATAGATCGCACCATATCTAATAAATCATGGTTACGATGTTCGGACACACCATTACACTATGGTGTTCCAGGTGGCGTGAGTAGTGAAACTATTTCACATTGTTTTAACTGAAGGCCAAACTCGTAACTCAAATATTTTACTTCTGCGATCATATCGTAGAAATTTTTATTTTTGTTACGATGATTCTCCACTTCACTCTGAAATTCTTTGAACTTTTCAAATATTTTAGACTTGTGTTTTATCAAATAGATATACTCATATCTGCTCAAATCATCTGTGAAGATCAGAAAATAATGATATGTAACGCCCTCGATGCGGCTATAGCTCCCACGTGTCGAGGCACGACTTAGAGATATAATCGCATTGAAAGCAATGTCGCAAGTCAGGCAATCATTACAACAACCCATGTAATATATAATAAAAGGGGGAAGAACATAGTTGGCTTACACTCGCCACGTCACATCAAAGTACATAAATAACATCCATCAGACAAACACTCATGGCCCGACTACGGCGCCAAAATGGAAAAGAACCCAACATGCGACAAGGCCCTGCATCGAACCCCAACTAGGCACCACTACTGATCATCGGGAAAGGAAACATAATAACGCTGAGAGTCCTCGTCGAACTCCCACTTGAGCTCGTACTCGTCACCTGGAGCGGAGTCGCCTGGACCTGCATCTGGAGTTATAGTATCTGTGAGCCACGGGGACTCAGCAATCTCGCACCCTCGCGATCAAAACTATTTAAGCTTATAGGAATGGATAAGGTAAATATATGTGGAGCTGCAGCAAGAGACTAGCATATGTGGTGGCTAACTTATCCGCAAAAGAGAGCGAGAAGAGGAGGCAAGGTGCGAGCGAGAAGCTATAAGAACAACCTGCGCAAGCATAACTCCAACACCGTGTCCACTTCCCGGACTCCGCCGAGAAGAGGCCATCACGGCAACACACTCAGTTGATTCATTTTAATTAATTAAGGTTTAAGTTATCTACAACCGGACATTAACAAATTCCCATCTGCCCATAACCGCGGGCACGGCTTTCGAAAGTTCAATCCCTGCAGGGAGGTCCCAACTTAGCCCATGACAAGCTCTCACGGTCAACGAAGGAATAGACCTCCACCCGAGTCACACCGATCAGACTCGGTAACCCGGTACAACAAGACAATTCGACAGGTTAAAACAAGACCAGCAACACCACCCGCTGTGCCGACAAATCCCGATAGGAGCTGCACATATCTCGTTCTCAGGGCACACCGGATAAGCTAAGCGTACGGGAGCCAACGTAACCCAAGTTGCCGAGGGACGGCCCCGCACGGTGCTCTAGTTTGGACCAACGCTCAGAGGAGCACTGGCCCGGGGGGAGTAAAATAAAATGACCCTTGAGTCTGCAGAACCCAAGGGAAAGAAAAGGCTAGGTGGCAAATGGTAAAACCAAGGTTGGGCATTGCTGGAAAAGCTTTAATCAAGGCGAAATATCAAGGGGTTCCCATTATAACCCAACCGCGTAAGGAACGCAAAATCCGGGAACATAACACCGATATGACGGAAACTAGGGCGGTAAGAGTGGAACAAAACACTAGGCGAGAGGCCGAGCCTTCCACCCTTCACCAAGTATATAGATGCATTAAGATAACATAGCAATATAATGATATCCCCAACAAGAAAAATAAATGATGTTCCAACAAGGAACGGCCTCCAAACTTCACCTGCAACTAACAACGCTATAAGAGGGGCTGAGCAAAGCGGTAACATAGCCAATCAACGGTTTGCTAGGACAAGGTGGGTTAGAGGTTTGACATGGCAATTGGGAGGCTGACAAGCAAAAGGTAGGCATCGTAGCATTGGCATAGCAAGAGCGAGCAAACTAGCATAGCAAAGATAGTAGTGATTTCGAGGGTATGATCATCTTGCCTGCACAGTTGTCAGAGTTGACTGGATCCTCACAAGCAAACTCAACGGGCTCCTCGGTAGAGAACTCGTCTCCCGGCTCTACCCAACAAGACAAACAAGCAACAAGGATACAATCAACCACGTGCAAGACCAAGCAACAAGATGAAATGATGATATGCTATGCGGGATGCGATGCGGGATGCAAAATGCAAGATATGACAGGAAAAGCATGAACCTGGCCTCATCTTGGAATTCCAAGGGTGCCACTGGATAGAGGGGATGAAATCGCTTGAAAACGATATAAAGATCATTGGAATCGGAGTTACGGTTTGGAAATGGCAAGCGTTTTAAGATATGACACCGGTCTGCGATTTACAGCAAGTAGGCATCTAAATGCAACGAAATGAACATGCTACAGCCACCAAACAAGACAACAAAATACATGGCAGGGATTCCCACAAGATGCTTACCAAAATACTAGCACTGAGCCACGGCCAAATCATCCATTAAGAGGATCAAACAAGCATGGCAAAAACGCAAATGCAAAACAGATTCCAGACTTAGTGAAATTAACACTAGTCTAAAATTTCAGATCACGAAGCCCTCTTCGGAGCAGCAAAACAACATGATAAATGACCTGAACATGAAAAGTACGAACATGGCATGGAGCTACTCAACAAGCTTAACAAAAGACCCAAAGTGACCTGGGGCCAAAAGGGTTCACAAAATATATTAACGGGCACACGAACATAGCATAAAACACAATCAGTTTTCAGACTTAGTGAAAACTGAGTCATGCTGAAATATAACTCATGAAGGCATGTAAACGAGCTCGATGCACTCACCACGGTGCAATTCATGGCAAGGAAAGCATACATCCATTAAGAAGGCACAAAATACAAGCTATGCATGGCAAGAACAATGGCATAGCATGCACGGATCAACTACAACAACGCCGGCAAAATCGCAAACGAGTTGACGATCTGCCCAGATTCACCACGAAGCAAAAATAGAGCTCGATTGACTCAAGCTATGGTGCTCCATAATTGCAAACAAAGACATGGATGGATAGAGCATAACATGAATAACGAAAGTCCCTTACTGATCATCCTCAAAAGAGGCACGGATCATTAGGAAACAAGCTGAACATATGACATCATGAACTAAAATATCCCAGACTTAGTGAAAACAACTAAGTCCCTGAAAAAAGATTTCCCGGGTGCCTCTCTTTGCGAGCTTGCACAAGTCACCACACACATCCTAAAAATGCATGGGTTGCACCTCTGGAAAGAAGACAAAATGCTTAACAAAACATATGAAGGACTCACAGGCATAGCATGCACACATTAATCATGGCAAAAATGACAAAAGTCTAAGATGAACTAGCAGATCTGACAATTAACTCACGAAGCCTCCTTCTAACAGCATTTTGGGCATCAAGATGAACTCAAATGAAAATGATGCAATGGAATGAAATGATGTACTCGTCGAGACGAACATTTTTATATATTATATGCCCAAATCGGAGATACGGATGCGGAGATATCATCGGTCAAAGATTGCATAAAAATCAGGGGGGAGAGGGAAAAAGTCAACCGTGGAGATGTTTTGGATCTAGATCTGGCCGGTACTGTTCATCGGGCACGCTTCCCGAGGTCGACGGCGGGCTCGCCGGAGAAGGACGACGGCGGCCGGCGGCGGAGGAGGTAGGCGCGGGGGCGGGGATGGCCGGAGTGGCCGCGGCGCTCCCGGCGTTGGCGGCGGAGGAACGGGGCGGCGAGGAGGCGGTGGTGGCCGGCGTCAGGTCCGGTCGGCGGGGCGGCGAGGAGGCCCGTGGCGGCGCGGCGTCGCCGGCCGGCGAGGCGAGCGGCGTCGGACGCGGAGAGGAAGGGCGCGGGGGCGCGCGCGGTGGCTGGGCCCGGGAGGGCTCCCCGCGGGCCTGGCGGGCTGGTAGCTGCGGCGATGTGGTCCGGCCCACGTGGCGCGATTTGGCTGGCTGGGCGCGGCGGCGGACACTGTCCGGCCGGGGCGGACACGTCCGTCGGTGCGGGGATCTTTTTTTTTTGAAGTAGGGTTTGGACGGGGAAGACGAGATCCGAAAATGGAGGGGGGTATATATAGGCATAAGTGGAGCTAGGAGAGTCCAAATGAGGTGCGGTTTTCGGCCACGCGATCGTGATCGAACGCTCTAGGACATGGAGCAGAGTTTGGTGGGTTTTGGTCCAAATTAGAGGGGTGTTGGGCTGCAACACACACGAGGCCTTTTCGGTCCCTCGGTTAACCGTTGGAGCATCAAACGAAGTCCAATTGATACGAAACTTGACAGGCGGTCTACCGGTAGTAAACCAAGGCCGCATGGCAAGTCTCGGTCCAATCCGGAGATGTTTAATCCCCACACACGAAAGAAAGCTAGAAATGGCCACCGGAGGAGAACGAAGCGCCGGAATGCAAAACGGACAACGGGGAAAATGCTCGAATGCATGAGATGAGCACGTATGCAAATGCAATGCACATAATGACATGATATGAGATGCATGAAAACGAGAACAACACACGGAGACAAAGACCCGAACCCGAGAAATAAATATAACTTAACGCCGGAAACGGCAAGAGTTGGATACAAATTTGGAAAGTCGTATCTGGGGCGTTACAACACTCCACCACTACGAAAAGATCTCGTCCCGAGATCTAGGACTGAAAGAACTCCGGGTACTCAGAACGGAGGTGATCCTCGCGTTCCCAGGTAGCTTCACGGTCGGAATGGTGAGACCACTTGACTTTGAGAAATTTGATTGACTTGTTGCGAGTCTTACGTTCAGTCTCTTCAAGAATAGCAACTGGGTGCTCACGATAAGAGAGATCTTCTTGGAGTTCAATGTCCTCAAAGTTAACGGTGCAGTCAGGCGTCTTGAAGCACTTTCGAAGCTGAGAGACATGGAACACATCATGAACATTTGCAAAGTTTGAAGGAAGCTCGAGTTGATAGGCGATGTCGCCTCTCTTGCTGACAATCTTGAAAGGTCCCACGTATCTAGGGGCAAGCTTCCCTTTGATACCGAAGCGACGAGTACCTTTCATAGGAGAGACGCGGAGGTAAACATGATCTCCGATCTCGAAAGCCAAATCACGGTGCTTACTATCATAGTAGCTCTTCTGGCGGGATTGGGCTGCTTTGAGGTTATCACAAATGACTTGCACATTTCTTCTGCTTCTGTGATTAAGTCATTACCCAGCAGCTGACGTTCACCGGTTTCAGACCAGTTGAGAGGGGTACGGCACTTCCTGCCATACAGAATTTCAAAAGGGGCCTTGCCCGAACTTGCTTGAAAACTGTTGTTGTATGAGAATTCAGCATAAGGAAGACAATCCTCCCACTTCATGCCGAAGGAGATCACACAAGCCCTGAGCATATCTTCAAGAATCTGGTTGACACGCTCGACTTGACCGCTTGTTTGAGGATGGAAAGCAGTGCTGAAGTGGATGTTAGTGCCCATGGCCTTCTGAAAAGAATCCCAAAACTTCGAGGTAAAGATGCTGCCACGGTCTGAAGAGATCACTTGAGGAATACCATGTAGAGAGACAATGCGAGAGGTATAGAGTTCCGCCAATTGAGCTGCAGTGATCGACTCTTTGATAGGCAGAAAATGAGCCACTTTGGTGAGCTTGTCGATGACAACAAATATAGGATCATTGCCACGCTTGGACTTTGGAAACCCAGTCATGAAGTCCATTTCAATGTGGTCAAACTTCCATTCTGGAATGGCAAGAGGTTGGAGGAGACCAGCTGGCCTTTGGTGTTCTGCCTTCACTCTTCTGCAGACATCACATTCATTCACGAATTGAGCGATCTCGCGCTTCATTCGAGTCCACCAATAAGCTTGCTTGAGGTCCTGATACATCTTCGGGCTCCCAGGGTGGATGGAGAGGAGAGAATTGTGAGCCTCGTTCATGATTACTTTACGAAGTTCACCTTTGGGCACAACAATATGATCCTCGAAGAAGAGAGTGTCCTTGTCATCAAGGCGGTAGCACTTGTACTTGGACTGACTCTTGGCAATCCCAATCTTCACCTTTTTCACCATAGCATCAAGAAGCTGGGCTTGGCGAATCTGGTCTTCTAAGGTAGGAGAGACTTGAAGGTTGGCGAGGAAACCTTGAGGAACAACTTGCAGATTAAGTTTGCGGAAAGCTTCACAAAGCTCGGGTTGATAAGGCTTGAGAATCAGACTGTTGTAGTAGGCCTTTCTGCTCAAAGCGTCAGCAATCACATTGGCCTTGCCTGGAGTATACTCAATACTCGGATTATACTCTTGAATCATTTCGACCCATCGAGTTTGCCTTAGGTTGAGATTAGGCTGAGTGAAGATGTACTTGAGACTCTTGTGATCAGTGAAAATGTCCACTTTTCTTCCCAATAGAAGATGTCTCCAAGTCAAAAGAGCATGCACAACTGCCGCCAACTCGAGATCGTGAGTGGGGTAGTTCTTCTCATTAGGCTTCAACTGGCGAGATGTATAAGCAACCACTTTCTTCTCTTGCATCAAAACTGCGCCAAGACCTTGGAGAGAGGCATCACAAAAGACCTCGTACGACTTGGATTCATCAGGCGGAGTCAGAACTGGAGCAGTGATCAACTTCTCTTTCAAAGTGTTGAAAGCAATATCACACTCTGGAGACCAAACATACTTGACGTGCTTCTGAAGAAGATTTGAGAGAGGCTTCGCGATCTTGGAAAAGTTTTCAACGAATCTTCGGCAATAGCTTGCGAGACCGAGAAAACTGCGGAGTTGCTTCACATTCTGAGGAGGTTCCCAATTCACAATTGCGGATACCTTCTCGGGATTCACGGAAATGCCCTTGGCAGAGATGATATGACCAAGATAAAGAACCTCATCGAGCCAAAATTCACACTTGGAGAACTTGGCATAGAACTGATGTTCCCTGAGCTTATCGATAACCAAACGCAAGTGCTTGGCATGATCTTCCTTGTTCTTGGAGAAAACCAGAATGTCATCGAGATAGACCAAAACGAAGTCATTGGTGTAGGCGTTGAAGATGAAGTTCATCATGCGAGAGAACGTCGAAGGAGCGTTGGCGAGGCCAAAAGACATGACAGTGTATTCATATGAACCAAAGCTTGTTCTGAATGCTGTCTTGGGAATATCTTCTTCACGAATGCGAATCTGGTGATAACCCATACGGAGATCAAGCTTGGAGAATACTTGGGCACCTTTGAGTTGTTCGAACAGCTCATTAATGTTGGGAAGTGGGTATTTGTTCTTGATGGTCTTCTTGTTCACTGGACGGTAATCAACACAAAGTCGGTCCGTTCCATCCTTCTTCTTCACAAAAAGAACACCACAACCCCACGGAGAAGTACTAGGCCGGATGAGACCCAATCTTTCTTGCTCATCGAGTTGCTTCTTCAGCTCCTTCAACTCTTCAGGTCCGAGCTTGTAAGGACGTTTGCACACAGGTTCTGTGCCAGGCTCAAGTTCAATAACGAATTCAACTGGCCGGTGCGGAGGCATTCCTGGGAGCTCTTCTCGAAAGACGTCT
Organism: Triticum urartu; assembly: GCF_003073215.2. Taxonomy (NCBI): domain Eukaryota; kingdom Viridiplantae; phylum Streptophyta; class Magnoliopsida; order Poales; family Poaceae; genus Triticum; species Triticum urartu. The sequence goes on along the minus strand of NC_053024.1, from coordinate 467,508,621 downwards.
TGATATTCGCAAACGACTGGAATTTGAGAGATAGCATCCAATTCACCCTTCTCATTGAGAGAAAACAGACGGATAGTATTATCCCGAGAGGCAAAGACAATTACATCCTCAGACGAATGAGTCAATTGAATCTGCCTGGCAGCACAATCAAGCTGAGCCTTGTGCTTAGAAAGCTAATCCATCCCGAGAATAAGATCAATATCCGAGTTGCCAAGAATCATTGGAGAAGCCAGAAACTTGAAATCACCCATCATGATAGAAACATCCGGAACTATTGAAGTAGCCCTCATAGACTTAGCCGGAGAGACCACCCCCATAGGTTTACCCAACATTTGTGAAACGAAGTCATGCTTGGAAACAAATGATCTTGACATGAAACAATGCGATGCACCAGAGTCAAAAAGAACTTTTGCTGAAAAAGAGTTAACCAAAAAGTTACCCATGATCACATCTGATGAGCCCTCTGCCTGAGCTGCATTCATCAAATTGACCTTGGCATGCTTGGGATTATGCTTGACCACAGCTGTACTTGCCGACCTGACAGGAGGAGGAGGAAGACGCCTCTGGTTGAAACACTTGTTGGCATAGTGACCCTTCTGTTGGCACTTGTTGCACGTGACCTCTGAAAGCGGACGGTGATACGGAGCACTCGATCTTGGAGCTTGAGACGAAGTCTTGTTCTGAAAGCCTGGGGTGGGGGGGGGGGGAAGAACCACTGCCACCTTTGCTCTTCTGCTGATACGGCTGACGGAATGGAGGAGGAGGAAGCCAAAACTTCTGCTGCTTGGCCACTTGAGTAGAGGAAGAAGGAGTAACATCTCTGACTCGCTTCCTGGAAGCATCACACCTCAACTGAGCAGCCTCTTGCTTCAGTGCCATGTTGTAGAACTCATCTTATCTCAAGGGCTCAAAGAGAACAAGAGCAAGCTGAATATCTTCTCTGAGACCACCCCTGAACTGATATATCATGCTCTTCTCATTAGGCACGTCCTGCTTGGCAAAGCGGGCAAGCTTCTGGAACAATTTGTTGTAGTCATAGACAGACAAAGAGCCTTGCTTCAGATTGCGGAATTCCTCACGCTTGCTTTCAACCACGCTCTGCGGAATGTGATGAGCTCGGAAATCTTGACGGAAATCATCCCAAGTGATAACACGTCCACCTCTGGAGTCCTTGTACTGCTGGAACCATTCTGCAGCTTGATCTTTGAGTTGGAAGGAAGCGAACTTCACAAAGTCCTCAGGCCTGACGTTGCTGCACTCGAAATGCTTACACAGATCCACAAGCCAATCGTCAGCATCGGTTGCCTCAACACAATTGCTGAAAGTCTTTGGCCCATTAGCAAGGAACTGGTTGAGTGTAGCAAAGTGACTCTGGTTGCTGCCTTGATTCCCTTGACTGCCTTGATTGCGCTCTTGGATAATTTGCATGATCAGCTGAGTGTTTGCATTGGTTGCGGCCATCACAGCTTGCCATGCCTCTGGAGGAGGTGGAGGCGGTGGCGGATCTTGATTCTGGTTCTGACTGGTGCTCTTAGCGGGAGCCATCCTGAAGAGGTTGACCACCATTAGCACATAGACAGATAAATATTGAAGCTGAATCCAACGGAATGAAAATTGCAACATATAGTCTTCACATCCGAACAAAATGAACGAATGCATTCCTCTTCAAATGGTCACATATCCATAAATTGAGAAGCCACGTAGAATTAAGGTAGAAAAATAAATCAACAAGGTACGGATCAAGAACGAATAATCGGTAAGAAATCCCAATCTCAAACCAATATCCGTGGAAGAAGAACTAGAGCTACTAGAATTCCCACCTATGAAACTCCCGAACCTTTCCGGTTATGCAATCAGGTGTTGGGGATACAGGGGAAGCATAATATCTCACCCAAACTAGCAAATCCTACATCCAGCTGTATCCATCCTTCAACACATAACCAAGAAAACTTCGGAAACCATCTACCTCAACCTTCGAAAAGCATCCGTTATACAAGTTATGGCGATACTCCCGAACTCCCGCCCCAGTACTGGGTGGCGTCGAGGTTATCTCACCAACGAACTGCATAAAAGAGATTTTCGATGTCGGCGAACATATCTCAAGTATTCCAGAATTGCAATGATAAAATTATGATGACAACACCTCAGAGCTCAACTCCCCGGGACACTTCCACTAAACCCCTGACAGGAGGCACCAAGACAGTATTCTCATCATAAGCCATCAGAACAAATCCAAGATACTCGCGTGATCCTAAAAAAAAGTTTTAGTGAAATTTGAGAAGAGAAGAGTCAAAACTCTACGTCGGGATGCCTTACCAGAGCGATGAGGAGACTGGGAAGTAAAAAGAATTCCTAAACTCTCCGATATATAATTCCTAAGGACTCAAAACGTTTTTCTAGACACAACTCGGCTGCTAAGACGATCAAGCAATGGGGCTCCTAAGGTCGGGGAAGGCTCTGATACCAACTTGTAACGCCCTCGATGCGGCTATAGCTCCCACGTGTCGAGGCACGACTTAGAGACATAACCGCATTGAAAGCAATGTCGCAAGTCAGGCAATCATTACAACAACCCATGTAATATATAATAAAAGGGGGAAGAACATAGTTGGCTTACACTCGCCACGTCACATCAAAGTACATAAATAACATCCATCAGACAAACACTCATGGCCCGACTACGGCGCCAAAATGGAAAAGAACCCAACATGCGACAAGGCCCTGCATCGAACCCCAACTAGGCACCACTACTGATCATCGGGAAAGGAAACATAATAACGCTGAGAGTCCTCGTCGAACTCCCACTTGAGCTCGTACTCGTCACCTGGAGCGGAGTCGCCTGGACCTGCATCTGGAGTTATAGTATCTGTGAGCCACGGGGACTCAGCAATCTCGCACCCTCGCGATCAAAACTATTTAAGCTTATAGGAATGGATAAGGGCAAATATATGTGGAGCTGCCGCAAACGACTAGCATATATGGTGGCTAACTTATTCGCAAAAGAGAGCGAGAAGAGGAGGCAAAGCGCGAGCGAGAATCTAGAAGAACACCTGCGCAAGCATACTCCAACACCGTGTCCACTTCCCGGACTCCGCCGAAAGAGGCCATCACGGCAACACACTCAGTTGATTCATTTTAATTAATTAAGGTTTACGTTATCTACAACCGGATATTAACAAATTCCCATCTGCCCATAACCGCGGGCACGGCTTTCGAAAGTTCAATCCCTGCAGGGGAGTCCCAACTTAGCCCATGACAAGCTCTCACGGTCAACGAAGGAATAGACCTCCACCCAAGACACACCGATCAGACTCGGTAAACCGGTACAACAAGACAATTCGACAGGTTAAAACAAGTCCAGCAACACCACCCGCTGTGCCGACAAATCCCGATAGGAGCTGCACATATCTCGTTCTCAGGGCACACCGGATAAGCTAAGCGTACGGGAGCCAACGTAACCCAAGTTGCCGAGGGACGGCCCCGCACGGTGCTCTAGTTTGGACCAACACTCAGAGGAGCACTGGCCCGGGGGGGTAAAATAAGATGACCCTTGAGTCTGCAGAACCCAAGGGAAAGAAAAGGCTAGGTGGCAAATGGTAAAACCAAGGTTGGGCATTGCTGGAAAAGCTTTAATCAAGGCGAAATATCAAGGGGTTTCCATTATAACCCAACCGGTAAGGAACGCAACAATCCGGGAACATAACACCGATATGACGGAAACTAGGGCGGCAAGAGTGGAACAAAACACTAGGCGAGAGGCCGAGCCTTCCACCCTTCACCAAGTATATAGATGCATTAAGATAACATAGCAATATAATGATATCCCCAACAAGAAAAATAAATGATGTTCCAACAAGGAACGGCCTCCAAACTTCACCTGCAACTAGCAACGTATAAGAAGGGCTGAGCAAAGTGGTAACATAGCCAATCAACGGTTTGCTAGGACAGGTGGGTTAGAGGTTGACATGGCAATTGGGAGGCTGACAAGCAAAGGTAGGCATCGTAGCATTGGCATAGCAAGAGCGAGCAAACTAGCATAGCAAGATAGTAGTGATTTCGAGGGTATGATCATCTTGCCTGCACAGTTGTCAGAGTTGACTGGATCCTCACAAGCAAACTCAACGGGCTCCTCGGTAGCGAACTCGTCTCCCGGCTCTACCAAAAGACAAACAAGCAACAAGGATACAATCAACCACGTGCAAGACCAAGCAATATGATGAAATGATGATATGCTATGCGGGATGCGATGCGGGATGCAAAATGCAAGATATGACAGGAAAAGCATGAACCTGCCTCATCTTGAATTCCAAGGGTGCCACTGGATAGAGGGGATGAAATCTGCTTGAAAACGATATAAAGATCATGGAATCGGAGTTACGGTTTGGAAATGGCAAGCGTTTTAAGATATGACACCGGTCTGCGATTTACGCAAGTAGGCATCTAAAGCAACAAAATGAACATGCTACAGCCACCAAACATGACAACAAATACATGGCAGGGATGCCCACAAGATGCTTAACAAAAGACTAGCACTTGAGCCACGGCCAATTCATCCATTAAGAGGTTCAAACAAGCATGGCAAAAACGCAAATGCAAAACAGATTCCAGACTTAGTGAAATTAACACTAGTCTGAAATTTCAGATCACGAAGCCCTCTTCGGAGCAGCAAAACAACATGATAAATGACCTGAACATGACAAGTAAGAACATGGTATGGAGCTACTCAACAAGCTTAACAAAAGATCCCAAAGTGACCTGGGGCCAAAAGGGTTCACAAAATATATTAACGGGCACACGAACATAGCATAAAACACAATCAGTTTTCAGACTTAGTGAAAACTGAGACATGCTGAAATATAACTCACGAAGGCATGTAAACGAGCTCGATGCACTCACCACGGTGCAAGTCATGGCAAGGAAAGCATACATACATTAAGAAGGCACAAAATACAAGCTAGACATGGCAAGAACAATGGCATAGCATGCACGGATCAACTACAACAACGCCGGCAAAATCGCAAACGAGTTGACGATCTGCCCAGATTCACCACGAAGCAAAAGTAGAGCTCGATTGACTCAAGCTATGGTGCTCCATAATTGCAAACAAAAGACATGGATGGATAGAGCATAACATGAATAACAAAAGTCCCTTACTGATCATCCTCAAAAGAGGCACGGATCACTAGGAAACAAGCTGAACATATGGCATCATGAACTAAAATATCCCAGACTTAGTGAAAACAACTAAGTCCCTGAAAACAGATTTCCCGGGTGCCTCTCTTTGAGCTTGCACAAGTCACCACACACATCCTAAAAATGCATGGGTTGCACCTCTGGAAAGAAGACAAAATGCTTAACAAAACATATGAAGGACTCACAGGCATAGCATGCACACATTAATCATGGCAAAAATGACAAAAGTCTAAGATGAACTAGCAGATCTGACAATTAACTCACGAAGCCTCCTTCTAACAGCATTTTGGGCATCAAGATGAACTCAAATGAAAATGATGCAATGGAATGAAATGATTTACTCGTCGAGGCGAAGATTTTGATATATCATATGCCCAAAATGGAGCTACGGATGCAAAGTTACGGGCAGTCGAAGTAGGCATAAAAATCAGGGGGGGAGGGAAAAAGTCAACCGTGGAGATGTTTTGGATCTAGATCTGGCCGGTACTGTTCATCGGGCACGCTTCCCGAGGTCGACGGCGGCTCGCCGAGAAGGACGACGGCGGCCGGCGGCGGAGGAGGTAGGCGCGGGGGCGGGGATGGCCGGAGTGGCCGCGGCGCTCCCGGCGTTGGCGGCGGAGGAACGGGGCGGCGAGGAGGCGGTGGTGGCCGGCGTCAGGTCGGTCGGCGGGGCGGCGAGAGGCCCGGCGGCGCGGCGTCGCCGGCCGGCGAGGCGAGCGCGTCGGACGCGAGAGGAAGGGCGCGGGGGCGCGGCGGTGGCTGGGCCCGGGAGGGCTCCCCGCGGGCCTGGCGGGCTGGTGGCTGCGGCGATGTGGTCCGGCCCACGTGGCGCGATTTGGCTGGCTGGGCGCGGCGGCGGACGCTGTCCGGCCGGGATCCGGACACGTCCGTCGGTGCGGGGATCTTTTTTTTTAACTAGGGTTTGGACGGGGAAGACGAGATCCGAAAATGGAGGGGGGTATATATAGGCATAAGTGGAGCTAGGAGAGTCCAAATGAGGTGCGGTTTTCGGCCACGCGATCGTGATCGAACGCTCTAGGACATGGAGCAGAGTTTGGTGGGTTTTGGTCCAAATTAGAGGGGTGTTGGGCTGCAACACACACGAGGCCTTTTCGGTCCCTCGGTTAACCGTTGGAGCATCAAACGAAGTCCAATTGATACGAAACTTGACAGGCGGTCTACCGGTAGTAAACCAAGGCCGCATGGCAAGTCTCGGTCCAATCCGGAGATGTTTAATCCCCACACACGAAAGAAAGCTAGAAATGGCCACCGGAGGAGAACGAAGCGCCGGAATGCAAAACGGACAACGGGGAAAATGCTCGAATGCATGAGATGAGCACGTATGCAAATGCAATGCACATAATGACATGATATGAGATGCATGAAAACGAGAACAACACACGGAGACAAAGACCCGAACCCGAGAAATAAATATAACTTAACGCCGGAAACGGCAAGAGTTGGATACAAATTTGGAAAGTCGTATCTGGGGCGTTACATGATACCTGCCACGAGCCTCAATATTCATCGGACCACGTACATCAGTATGTATAATTTCCAACAAATCTGTTGCTCGCTCCATTGTTCCGGAGAACGGAGTCTTAGTCATCTTGCCCATGAGGCATGGTTCGCAAGAATCAACTGATTCATAATCAAGTGATTCCAAAAGCCCATCAGCATGGAATTTCTTCATGCGCTTTACACCAATATGACCTAAATGGCAGTGCCACAAATAAGTTGCACTATCATTATTAACTTTGCATATTTTGGCTTCAATATTATGAAAATGTGTATTACCATGATCGAGATCCAACAAACCATTTTCATTGGGTGTATGACCATAGAAGGTTTTATTCATGTAAACAGAACAACAATTATTCTCTAACTTACATGAATAACCGTATTGCAATAAACATGATCCAATCATATTTATGCTTAACGCAAACACCAAATAACACTTATTTAGGTTCAACACTAATCCCGAAAGTATAGGGAGTGTGCGATGATGATCATATCAATCTTGGAACCACTTCCAACACACATCGTCACTTCACCCTTAACTAGTCTCTGTTCATTCTGCAACTCCCATTTCGAGTTACTACTCTTAGCAACTGAACTAGTATCAAATACCGAGGGGTTGCTACGAACACTAGTAAAATACACATTAATAATCTGTATATCAAATATACCTTTGTTCACTTTGCCATCCTTCTTATCCGCCAAATACTTGGGGCAGTTCCGCTTCCAGTGACCAGTCCCTTTGCAGTAGAAGCACTTAGTCTCAGGCTTAGGTACAGACTTGGGCTTCTTCAATTGAGTAGCAACTTGCTTGCCGTTCTTCTTGAAGTTCCCCTTCTTCCCTTTGCCCTTTTCCTGAAACTAGTGGTCTTGTCAACCATCAACACTTGATACTTTTCTTGATTTCTACCTTCATCGTTTCAGCATCATGAAGAGCTTGGGAATTGTTTTCGTCATCCCTTGCATACTATAGTTCATCATGAAGTTCTACTAACTTGGTGATGGTGACTAGAGAATTCTGTCAATCACTATTTTATCTGGAAGATTAACTTCCACTTGATTCAAGCGATTATAGTACCCAGACAATCTGAGCACATGCTCACTGCTTGAGCTATTCTCCTCCATCTTTTAGATATAGAACTTGTTGGAGACTTCATATCTCTCAACTCGGGTATTTGCTTAAAATATTAACTTCAACTCCTAGAACATCTCATATGGTCCATGACGTTCAAAACGTCTTTGAAGTCCCGATTCTAAGCCGTTTAAGCATGGTGCACTAAACTATCAAGTAGTCATCATATTGAGCTAGCCAAACATTCATAACATCTGCATCTGCTCCTGCAATAGGTTTGTCACCTAGCGGTGCATCAAGGAAATAATTATTCTGTGCAGCAATGAGGAAATCCTCAGATCACGGATCCAATCCGCATCATTGCTACTAACATTTTTCAACTTAGTTTTCTCTAGGAACATATAAAAATTAAACGGGGAGCAACATCGCGAGCTATTGATCTACAACATAGATATGCTAATACTACCAGGACTGAGTTCATGATAAATTAAAGTTCAATTAATCATATTACTTAAGAACTCCCACTTAGATAGACATCCCTCTAATCATCTAAGTGATCACGTGATCCAAATCAACTAAACCATAACCGATCATCACGTGAAATGGAGTAGTTTTCAATGGTGAACATCACTATGTTGATCATATCTACTATATGATTCACGCTCGACCTTTCAGTCTCAGTGTTCCGAGGCCATATCTGCATATGCTAGGCTCGTCAAGTTTAACCTGAGTATTCTGTGTGTGCAAAACTGGCTTGCACCCGTTGTAGATGGACGTAGAGCTTATCACACCCGATCATCACGTGGTGTCTGGGCACGACGAACTTTGGCAACGGTGCATACTCAGGGAGAACACTTTTTATCTTGAAATTTAGTGAGAGATCATCTTATAAAGCTACCGTCGAACTAAGCAAAATAAGATGCATAAAAGATAAACATCACATGCAATCAAAATATGTGACATGATATGGCCATCATCATCTTGTGCCTTTGATCTCCATCTCCAAAACATCATCATGATTTCCATCGTCACCGGCATGACACCATGATCTCCATCATCTTGATCTATATCAATGTGTCGTCACATGGTCGTCTCGCCAACTATTGCTCTTGCAACTATTGCTATCGCATAGCGATAAAGTAAAGCAATTATTTGGCGCTTGCATCTTATGCAATAAAGAGACAACCATAAGGCTTCTGCCAGTTGCCGATAACTTCAACAAAACATGATCATCTTATACAACAACTTATATCTCATCACGTCTTGACCATATCACATCACAACATGCCCTGTAAAAACAAGTTAGACGTCCTCTACTTTGTTGTTGCAAGTTTTACGTGGCTGCTACGGGCTTAGCAAGAACCGCTCTTACCTACGCATCAAAACCACAACGATAGTTTGTCAATTTGGTGCTGTTTTAACCTTCGCAAGGACCGGGTGTAGCCACACTCGGTTCAACTAAAGTTGGAGAAACTGACACCCGCCAGCCACCTGTGTGCAAAGCACGTCGGTAGAACCAGTCTTGCGTAAGCGTACGCGTAATGTCGGTCCGGGCCGCTTCATCCAACAATACCGCCGAACCAAAGTGTGACATGCTGGTAAGCAGTATGACTTATATTGCCCACAACTCACTTGTGTTCTACTCGTGCATATTACATCAACGCATAAAACCTAGGCTCGGATGCCACTGTTGGGGAACGTAGTAATTTCAAAAAAAAATCCTACGCACACGCAAGATCATGGTGATGCACAGCAACGAGAGGGGAGAGTGTTGTCTACGTACCCTCGTAGACCGGAAGCGGAAGCGTTATAACAACGCGGTTGATGTAGTCGTATGTCTTCACGGCCCGACCGATCAAGCACCGGAACTACAACACCTCCGAGTTTTTGCACACGTTCATCTCGATGACGATCCCCGGACTCCGATCCAGCAAAGTGTCGGGGATGAGTTCCGTCAGCACGACGGCGTGGTGACGATCTTGATGTTCTACCGTCTTAGGGCTTCGCCTGAGCACCGCTAAAATATTATCGAGGATTATGGTGGAGGGGGCACCGCACACGGCTAAGAGATCAATGATCAATTGTTGTGTCTCTGGGGTGCCCCCTGCCCCCGTATATAAAGGAGTGGAGGAGGGGGCCGGCCAAGGAGGGTGGCGCGCCCAAGGGGGGAGTCCAACTCCCACCGGGAGTAGGACTCCCCTTTTTCCTATTAGGAGTAGGAGAGGGAAGGAAGAGGAAGGAGGGAGGAAGGAAAGGGGGGCCGACCCCCTTCCCAATTCGGATTGGGCTTGGGGGGGGGGCCCTCCCTTGATCCTTTCGCCTCCTTTCCACTAAGGCCCAATAAGGCCCATATACCTCCCGGGGGGTTCCGATAACCTCCCGGTGATCCGGTATTGTCCCAATCTTACCCGGAACCTTTCCGGTGTCCAAATATAGTCGTCCAATATATCGATCTTTATGTCTCGACCATTTCGACACTCCTCGTCAAGTCTGTGATCACATCCGGGACTCCAAACAACCTTCGGTACATCAAAATATATAAACTCATAATGAAACTGTCATCGTAACGTTAAGCGTGCGGACCCTACGGGTTCGAGAACAATGTAGACATGACTGAGACACGTCTCCAGTCAATAACCAATAGCGGAACCTGGATGCTCATATTGGCTCCTACATATTCTACGAAGATCTTTATCGGTCAGACCGCATAACAACATACGTTTTTCCCTTTGTCATCGGTATGTTACTTGCCCGAGATTCGATCGTCGGTATCTCAATACCTAGTTCAATCTCGTTACCGGCAAGTCTCTTTACTCGTTCCGTAATACATCATCTTGCAACTAACTTATTAGTTGCATTGCTTACAAGGCTTAAGTGATGTGTATTACCGAGAGGGCCCAGAGATACTTCTCCGACAATCGGAGCGACAAATCCTAATCTCGAAATACGCCAACCCAATATGTACCTTTGGAGACACCTGTAGAGCACCTTTATAATCACCCAGTTATGTTGTGATGTTTGGTAGCACACAAAGTGTTCCTCCGGTAAACGGGAGTTGCATAATCTCATAGTCATAGGAACATGTATAAGTCATGAAGAAAGCAATAACAACATACTAAACGATCGGGTGCTAAGCTAATGGAATGGGTCATGTCAATCACATCATTCTCCTAATGATGTGATCCCGTTAATCAAATGACAACTCATGTCTATGGTTAGGAAACATAACCATCTTCGATTAACGAGCTAGTCAAGTAGAGGCATACTAGTGACACTTTGTTTGTCTATGTATTCACACAAGTATTACGTTTCCGGTTAATACAATTCTAGCATGAATAATAAACATTTATCATGATATAAGGAAATAAATAATAACTTTATTATTGCCTCTAGGGCATATTTCCTTCAATTTTGCTCTCACCACATCTTGCCAAAGCCCCTCCCCTGTATCCAATTTCCATCACCATTTAGCTAAGAGAGAGATATTCTATTTGTGAAGATCTTTCACACCCTGCCCTCATTTGTTCTTGGAGCGACACACCCTTGTCCATTTAACCAGACAGTAGCGTTTCTTACCCATCCTACCACACCAAAAAAATTGCGACGATATTTATCAAGTCTCTCGATAAAAGTTTTAGAAAGCAGGAACATCGACATATAGTAGTATGTGATGCTCGAAAGGGATGAATTCAAGAGGGTTAATCTCCCACCAGAAGAGGCGGAGTTTCCAATCCAGGAGTCACAACATTTAATATATCGAACAACAACATACTCCCAGTTAGAGTTCTTCAGAGAAGAGTAACTAACCGGCACTCCTGGGCATTTCATAGCAAAGTGCCCTATCTGGCACCCAAACAGATCAGCACACTTTTGAAGGACAGTGTCATCCCCTCCTACACAGAGCACCTCACTTTTTAGGAAGTTAATTTTCAAGCCAGACATAAGTTCGAACAAATATAACAAAAGCTTAAGATTGATCGCTTTGTCAATATCATCCTCATTGCAGAGAACCGTGTCATCTGCGTATTGTAAAACGGCAATCCCATTGGGAATGAGGTCTGCTGCCAACCCTTTAAACAAATCATTTTTCTAGGCATTGAGGATCATTTTAGGAAGGGATTCAGTCGCCAAATTAAAGAGAAAATGGGATATGGAGTCTCCTTGCCGAACCCCCTTACAACTTTGAAAGTAGGGTCCCACAGAATTATTAATCTTGACACTAACTGCGCCATTCCGGAGGATCTGGATGATCCAATTGCATCACTTATCACTGAAGCCTCTCATTCTATGGCACTCTAAAAGGAAATCCCAATTCACCTTATCGTACGCCTTTTCAAAATTAAGCTTCAGGACAACCCCAACTTTTTTCTTAACTTGTGTATGGTGCAGTACCTCATGTAATGTCAGGATCCCATCCATGATGTCATGTTTTTTGATAAACGCATTTTGGTGCCGGCTGATGAGCATGTCAGCAAACAGCACCACTCTATTATCTAACACTTTGGTGATGAGTTTATAAGGGCAATGCAACAAACAAATGGGTCGAAACTCTTGGTTTTTTTAGCTCCATTAACTTCAGGAATCAGGGTAATAGTCCCATAATCCAGTCTCCCTACGTCTAGGGAGCCTTCATGAAATGCCACAAACAGATTCACAATATCCTGTTTGACAATATCCCAACAAAATCGATAGAATTCTGCTGGAATATTGTTCGGGCCAGGGGCTCTATTGCTGTCCATGGAGAATAAGGCATTCTTAACCTCCTCCTCACTAAAAGGTCTAGTCAAAAATTCATTGTCATCAGGTGTTAGTTTCTCATCATCCCCCCAGGTTTCAGGATCTAGGTGAAAAATGTTTCCCGGAGCTGGTCCGAAGAGTTTTTTTTTTCTTTTTTGAAACGAGGCAAGAGATTTGCCATTTCCATTGATTAAGAAGAAGAGTGTTGCCCAGTTAATTGTTGGGAACGCAGTATTTCAAAAAATCCTACGATCACACAAAATCTATCTAGGAGATGCATAGCAACGAGCGGGGAGAGTGTGTCTATGTACCCTTGTAGACCGAAAGCGGAAGTGTTTAGTAACGCGGTTGATGTAGTCGAACGTCTTCATGATCCAAACGATAAAGTACCGAATGCACGGCACCTCCGCGATCTGCACATGTTCAGCTCGATGACATCCCTCGAACTCTAGATCCAGCTGAGGGCGAGGGAGAGTTTCGTCAGCACGACGGCGTGGTGAAGGTGATCATGAAGTTACCGACGCAGGGCTTCGCCTAAGCACTACGACAATATGACCGAGGTGGAAATCTGTGGAGGGGGGCACCGCACACGGCTAAGAAATCAACTTGTGTGTCTATGGGGTGCCCCTCCCCTGTATATAAAGGAGGGGAGGAGGAGGACGGCCGGCCTCAAGGGGCGCGCCCAAAGGGGGGATTCCTACTCCTAGTAGGAGTAGGTTTCCCCCTTTCCTAGTCCATGTAGGAGAAGAAGGAAGGAGAGGAGAGGGAGAAGGAAAGAGGGGGGCACCTCCCCCTCCCTAGTCCAGTTCGGACCAGCCCATGGGGGGCGCGCGGCCACCCCTTGAGGCCCTTCTCTCCTTTCCCGTATGGCCCATTAAGGCCCACTACTTCCTCCGGCGAATTCTCGTAACTCTCCGGTACTCTGAAAAATACCCGAATCACTCGAAACCTTTCCGGTGTCCGAATATAGCCTTCCAATATATCGACCTTTACGTCTTGACCATTTCGAGACTCCTCGTCATGTCCTTGATCTGATTCGGGACTCCGAACAACCTTCGGTACATCAAATCACATAACTCATAATACAAATCGTCATTGAATGTTAAGCATGCAGACCCTACGGGTTCGAGAACTATGTAGATATGACCGAGACACATCTCCGGTCAATAAACAATAGCGGAACCTGGATGCTCATATTGGCTCCTACATATTCTACAAAGATCTTTATCGGTCAAACCGCATAACAACATACGTTGTTCCCTTTGTCATCGGTATGTTACTTGCCCGAGATTCGATCGTCGGTATCCTCATACCTAGTTCAATCTCATTACCGGCAAGTCTCTTTACTCGTTCTGTAATGCATCATTTTGTAACTAACTCATTAGTCACATTGCTTGCAAGTCTTATAGTGATGTGCATTGTCGAGAGGACCCAGAGATACCTCTCCGACAATCAGAGTGACAAATCATAATCTTGATCTATGCCAACTCAACAAACACCATCGGAGACACCTATAGAGCATCTTTATAATCACCCAGTTACGTTGTGACATTTGATAGCACACTAAGTGTTCCTCCGGTATTCAGGAGTTGCATAATCTCATAGTCATAGGAACATGTATAAGTTATGGATAAAGCAATAGCAATAAACTAAATGATCATAGTGCTAAGCTAACAGATGGGTCAAGTCAATCACATCATTCTCTAATGATGTGATCCCGTTCATCAAATGACAACTCATGTCTATGGCTAGGAAACTTAACCATCTTTGATTAACGAGCTAGTCAAGTAGAGGCATACTAGTGACACTCTGTTTGTCTATGTATTCACACATGTATTAAGTTTCCGGTTAATACAATTCTAGCATGAATAATAAACATTTATCATGATATAAGGAAATATAAATAACAACTTTATTATTTCCTCTAGGGCATATTTCCTTCAGTCTCCCACTTGCACTAGAGTCAATAATCTAGTTCACATCTTTATCTGATTAGTTCACATCTCCATGTGACTAATACACAAAGGGATTACTAGAGTTTATAATCTAGTTCACATCGCTATGTGATTAACACCCTAAGAGTGACCATGTTTTGCTTGTGAGAGAAGTTTAGTCTACGGGTCTGCAACATTCAAATCCGTATGTATTTTGCAAATTTCTATGTCTACAATAGTTTGCACGGAGCTACTCTAGCTAATTGCTCCCACTTTCAATATGTATCTAGATCGAGACATAGAGTCATCTAGATCGGTGTCAAAAGCTTGCATCGACGTAACTCTTTACGACAAACTCTTTTATCACCTCCATAACTGAGAAATATTTCCTTAGTCCTCTAAGGATAATTTTGACCGCTGTCCAGTGATATACTCCTAGATCACTATTGTACTCCCTTGCCAAAATCATGCTAAGGTATACAATAGGTCTGGTAAACAGCATATCATACTTTATAGAACCTATGACTGAGGCATAGGGAATGAATTTTTCATTCTCTTTCTATTTTCTGCTGTGGTCGGGTTTTGAGTCTTTACTCAACTTCACACCTTGCAACACAGTCAAGAACTCCTTCTTTGACTATTCCATTTTGAACTACTTCCAAAACTTGTTAAGGTATGTACTCATTGAAAAATTTATCAAACGTCTTGATCTATCTCTATAGATCTTGATGCCCAATATGTAAGCAGCTTTACCGAGGTCTTTCATTGAAAAATTCTTATTCAAGTATCCTTTTATGCTATCCAGAAATTCAGTATCATTTTCTGATCAACAATATGTCATCCACATATAATATCAGAAATGCTACAGAGCTCCCACTCACTTTCTTGTAAATACAAGCTTCTCCAAAAGTCTGTATAAAACTATATGCTTTGATCAACTCATCAAAGCGCATATTCCAACTCTGAGATGCTTGCACCAGTCCATAGATGGATCGCTGGAGCTTGCACACTTTGTTAGCATCTTTAGGATTGAAAAAACCTTCTAGTTGCATCATATATAACTCTTTTTTTAATAAACCCATTAAGGAATGTAGTTTTGATATCCATTTGCCAGATTTCATAAAATGCGACAACTGCTAACATGATTCGGATAGACTTTTAAGCATCGATACGAGTGAGAAAATCTCATCATAGTCAACACCTTGAACTTGTCGAAAACCTTTTGCGACAATTTGAGCTTTGTAGATAGTAACACTACTATAAGCGTCTGTCTTCTTCTTGAAGATCCATTTATTCTCAATGACTCGCCGATCATCGGGCAAGTCAATCAAAGTCCATACTTTGTTCTTTATACATGGATCCCATCTCAGATTTCATGGCCTCTAGCCATTTTGCGGAATCTGGGCTCATCATCACTTCCTCATAGTTCGTAGGTTCGTCATGGTCAAGTAACATGACCTCCAGAACAGGATTACCGTACCACTTTGGTGCGAAACGTACTCTGGTTGACCTACGAGGTTCGGTGTAGCGACCAGACCTCAAACAGTCTGATCTCTGTGCTCCGGTGTCATCCCTGGATCAGTAATGCTGACACCCCACAATACTCAGAGGATTTATAACAGAGTAGCAATCACACACTTATTACATCGAGTGTCTCCATAGAGAACTATTACAATAAATATGGCTTAAGGCCATCTAATAATGATAACAGCGGAAGGCTTGGAAGATAAGTGAGTCCATCAACTCCAACGGCATCACTGAGTATAGAACCACAACCTAAAAACTCCTTAATCGTCGTCTGAAAAGTCTGCAACATTAACGTTGCAGCCCGAAACGGGTCAGCACATGGAATATGTTGGCAAGGTAACACATAGAGAATAATGGAATGAAACAGCTATACTATATGCATATTTGGCTGGCGGAAAGCTCTATGGTTACAGTTTTGCGTAAAGCCAAATTTTCCCTACTTCAAAGGAATAAATTTATTTACTATCATGGTGGTTGTTAAACATTGAGAATGGTTGACAGCATTCTCAATCCCAATTAAGCATCATCATTAAACAAGCCCAACAAAATTAATTTAGGGTAACATGTTGAGATTCACATGATAATCCAGGTACTAGATACTCAAGATGTCCATAACCGGGGACACGGCTAACCATGATTAGTTTATTACACTCTGCAGAGGTTTGTGCACTTTTCCCCACAAGACTCGATCGCCTCCGTTTGGTTTCTCGCACTACATGGTGTTTGAGAAGACAGATGACCAAGACATAGTCTTTCAGAAGCGCTAGCACACGGAAGTTTCTAGTATGAATAGTCTCATGATCCCTTTGAGCCTGGGTGGCGGTCCAAAAGAAAATAGGCAAGTCCTGGAATACCCAGGTGCCTCAATACACCCAGATGTGTGTTTAAGTTGCCACCTTAGATAAACCATTAATTAACAAACTCACATCTGTCATGGATATCACTCACCCAATCCACGTCTACTAGCATAGCATGGCATAATAAGCAAACGTAGAAGTAACTCCCAAAGGTTTGATAATAAACAGGTAATAGGTACTACCTCAACTACTTCCCATCCCACAATTTAATTAGATCCTAATCATGCAGTGTGTGAGGATTGATCTAATGCAATAAAACTGGGTAGTAGGAAAGTTATGATCAAAGTGTTACTTGCCTTGCTGATGATCCGGGAAAGCTAGCGATTCGAAGTAACAAGCGGCGCACTCCGGGTACTCTATCGCAAACAAACAAGCATACAATAAGTACTCATATAATGCATGGGTAAAACTCAAATAAGAGATCTAACTAGAAGGTTCAACTTAAGAACTCCGGTTTGCAAAAAGAATCAAATCGAACAAAGCAACGAAAGTCAAACGGCGAAAGAAAACAACTTCGTTCTACTAATCTGGATCTAGAGCAAATTTTACAGTAGCAAAAACTTGTTTAAGTTGATTAAACGAATAGAGTGTTTCGAGACGAAACTCTAGGCGCTTGAATCGCCTGATTCCGATAAACGAGCGAAAAGTTATACTAAAAAGAAAATCGGAACAGGAATCGCGATCAGAAAAATCGCGGATTTAATCCGAGAAAAAGAAAAATGACGAACGTTCGCTAGAACGAACGAACGGACGAACGCTCGCTATTTAAATAAACCGGAAAACTGATCTATTAAAAAAAACCAAACCTAAAAAAACCGACAAAAAAACTGAACGGTTTTTTCGAAAAAAAGAAAAAAAATTAAAAAAACCGGCACGGAAAACGAGGCGGCGGCGGACCTCGGGCGGCGTGCGGCGACGGGGCGGCGGCGGAGCGGCGCGGCGGCGGGGCTGGGGCGGCTTGGGGCTGGGGCGGCTTGGGGCTGGCTAGGGTTTCGGCTGGGCCTCCCCCGACTATATATAGCCTAACGGGCCGGGAGTCCTAGTCGGACACGGCCCTAGGTCGGTTCGTTTTTTTAAATAAGTACGCGTAGAAGAAAAATAAAAAGAAATACTAAACAGACTCCGAAAATTCTGAAATAAATTTTCACGGGCTTCTAAAATCAAGCCGCATAAGGTGAACATTTATTTGGGGCCTAAATGCAATTTTGAAAAACGCACATTTTTTCCTAAATTCAAATAAAATAACGAAAAACTCCGAAATAAAATCTTATTTGATTTTATTTTTAAATCCTCAATATTTCTTTATTTTGGGAAAGTCATTTTATTCCCTCTCTCATATTTTTGTAATAGAAATAATTGATGATACAACAAATAAATTCAAATGATCCTATTCTCAAAATTTGAGAAAACTCAAATATGAAAATAATGAATTCCCCAACTCTCTCCGTGGGTCCTTGAGTTGCGTAGAAATTCTAGGATCAAAACCAAACGCAAATAAAATATGATATGCAATGATGATCTAATGTATAACATTCCAAATTGAAAATTTGGGATGTTACAAACCTACCCCCCTTAAGATGAATCTCGCCCTCGAGATTCGGGTTGGCTAGAAAATAGGTGAGGGTGGTCATTGAGCAAATCTTCCTCTCGCTCTCAGGTGGCTTCATCCTCCGTGTGGTTGCTCCACTGAACTTTGCAAAACCTGATAATCTTGCTGCGAGTGACTCGACTGGCAAACTCGAGGATCTTAATTGGTTTCTCCTTGTAGGTCAAATCGTTATCCAACTGAATTGTTTCCAATGGCACTGTGTCTCTCAAGGGTATATCAGCCATCTCAGCGTGACACTTCTTCAACTGGGAAACGTGGAACACATCATGAACTCCTGACAATCCTTTAGGCAATTCCAACTTGTAGGCCACTTCTCCCATACTCTCCAGAACTCGATATGGTCCTACAAATCGTGGCGCTAATTTTCCCTTAACTCCAAAACGCTTTGTTCCCCGAAGTGGAGATACTCGGAGATAAGCTCTATCTCCAACTTCGTAAACCGTCTCCTTCCGTTTAGAATCTGCATAACTCTTCTGTCTGGACTGGGCTATTTTAAGCCTGTCACGAATCAACTTCACTTTCTGTTCAGACTCTTTAATCAAATCAGGTCCAAACAACTGACGGTCTCCAACTTCATCCCACGGCAACAGTGTCCTGCACCTCCTTCCGTACAAAGCTTCAAAAGGGGCCATCTTTAAACTGGTTTGGTAACTGTTGTTGTAAGAGAACTCTGCATATGGCAAATTGCCGTCCCAACTAGATCCATAATCTAGCGCACAAGCTCTCAGCATATCCTCCAAAATCTGATTGACTCTCTCGGTCTGTCCATCTGTCTGTGGATGAAAAGCTGTACTGAATTCTAGCCTGGTACCCAAAGTTTCATGCAACTGCTTCCAGAACTTTGAGGTAAATTGGGTTCCTCTATCTGATACGATACTCCTCGGAACTCCATGCAAACATATGATCCTGGTCATGTATATTTTTGCCAACTTAGTACTGGTGTAAGTGGTCTTTACCGGGATGAAATGAGCTACTTTCGTCAACCGATCGACTATAACCCAAATCAAGTCATAGCCTGAACGAGTCCTGGGTAATCCCGTAATAAAATCCATGCCTAGCTTATCCCACTTCCATTTGGGTATCGGCAATGGTTGTAACAGTCCTGCTGGCTTCTGATGCTCTGCCTTTACTCTCTGACACACATCACAGACTGCTACATACTCCGCAATATCCTTCTTCATTCCGGTCCACCAGAAAATATCCTTCAAATCCAAATACATCTTAGTATTTCCTGGGTGAATCGAATATGGTGAATCGTGTGCCTCTTGCAGAATCAACTTCCTAATCTCCGGGTCATTGGGCACATAAACACGGTCTTCAAACCATAGGGTGTCGTGCTCATCCTCACGAAATCCCTTAGCCTTTCCTTTGCTCAGTTTCTCCTTAATAGAGGCAATCGCCTTGTCAGTCTTCTGAGCTTCTCTGATTCTATCCATCAAGGTTGACTGAATCTCCAATGCTGCTACATAGCCTTTAGGAACTATTTCCACACATAGTTCACGAAGATTTTCTGCTAACTCCCTTGGTATTCCTCCCGTCATTAATGTATTGACGTGGCTCTTACGGCTTAATGCGTCAGCTACTACATTAGCCTTTCCGGGATGATAATGCAATCTCATATCATAATCCTTGATGAGCTCCAACCGTCTCCTTTGTCTGAGGTTTAACTCCTTCTACGTGAAAATGTATTTCAAACTCTTATGATCCATGTACACCTCACAATGATTTCCAATGAGGAAATATCTCCATGTTTTCAATGCATGCACTACGGCTACTAACTCTAAATCATGCGTAGCATAATTCAACTCATGAGGTTTCAGTTGTCTTGAGGCATATGAAACAACTCTCCCTTCCTACATAAGCACCGCTCCAAGTCCTCGACGTGAAGCGTCGCAATACACCTCATAGTCCTTGGTTTGATCTGGCAAAATCAACACTGGTGAGGTAACTAAACGTTTCTTCAACTCCTGGAAACTAGCTTCAAATTCCTCAGTCCATTTGAACTTGGTATCCTTCTTCAACAACTCAGTCATAGGCTTTGCAATCTTTGAGAAATTCTCAATAAATCTCTGGTAGTATCCTGCGAGTCCAAGAAAACTCCGTATCTCTCCAACCGTGGTCGGTGCTTCCCATTTGGTCACGATATCAACTTTAGCGGGATCTACTGCTATTCCTTCTCCGGATATAACGTGTCTGCAATCCTACTTCCTTCAACCAAAACTCACATTTGCTGAACTTGGCATATAATTGATGTTCTCTGAGCTTTCCAAGTACCAAACGCA
Source organism: Triticum urartu (assembly GCF_003073215.2). Classification (NCBI taxonomy): domain Eukaryota; kingdom Viridiplantae; phylum Streptophyta; class Magnoliopsida; order Poales; family Poaceae; genus Triticum; species Triticum urartu. The sequence continues at coordinate 467,487,892 of NC_053024.1, read as the reverse complement.
AATGCTCCTTATGCTCCTCTTCATTCTTCGAGTAAACCAGGATATCATCAATGAACACTACGACGAACTTATCCAAGAACTCCATAAACACTTTGTTCATCATGTTCATAAAATAGGCAGGTGCGTTAGTCAGACCAAATGACATAACGGTATACTCGTACAACCCATACCTGGTGGTAAAAGCTATCTTAGGAATATCCTGTTCTAATCTTCAATTGGTGGTACCCTGATCGCAAATTGATCTTGGAAAATACCATAGCCCCTTGCAATCGATCAAACAAATCATTGATCATCGGTAGTGGGTACTTGTTCTTGATCGTAACTTCATTCAATCCTCGATAATCCACAACCATCCTTAACGATCAATCCTTCTTCTCCACTAGAAGTACTGGCGATCCCCAAGGCGAAGAACTTGGGCGAATATATCCTTTATCCAGTAACTCCTTAATCTACTTCTTAATTTCCACCAAATCCTTTGCTGGCATCCTATATGGTCTCTTTGATATTGGCCCTGTGCCTGGCAATAGCTCAATCAAAAACTCAATATCTCTATCCGGTGGCATGCCTGGCAACTCTTCCGGAAATACATCGGGAAAATCCCTTACCACTGGTACTTCCTCCTGCACAACTCCTGTTAAGCAATTTACTTGAGTCCTCTTTGGCACATGCCGGGATACATACTTGATCCTTCTCCCTTCTGGGGTGGTAAGCAAAATTGACTTACTAGCACATTCAATATTCCCTTCATACTTTGATAACCAATCCATGCCTAATATCACATCCAATCCTTGGGATTCCAATACTATTAGGTCTGAGGGAAAAACATAGTTACCAATCCTTAATGGTAACCGATCACACCATAGACTAGCCACATACTCTGCTCCAGGCAAGGTTACTAACATGGGTGACCTAAGGGCTTGGGTTGGTAGGTTATACTTATCCACAAATCCCCTTGAGATGTATGAATGCAATGCACCAGTATCAAAAAGAACGAGTGCAGTAATTGACTTAACCAAAAACTTACCTATTACTACATCGGGCTGAGCTTCAACCTCCTCCATGCTAACGTGGTTCACCTGTCCCCTGTTGAAAGGGTTCGGCTTCTTCCCAGAACTTCCATTGCCATTTTGGCCTTCAGGACATTCATTGGCATAATGTTCGGTCTTCTGACACTTAAAACAAGTGACTTGGCTCAGGTCCTTCTTGGCTGGGGTTGGTGGGTTGGTGCGATTCTGGCTGTTGCTTCCTCCATTGCCATTACCATTCTTGGTGCCATTGTGCTTATGCGAGCTACCTCCTCCATGGGTATGCTAAAAATGTCCTCCCGGTCTAGGGGTAAAACGTGGTTTCTGCTGAGCTCCTGAATTGTACTTTCCTTGTCCATACTTCCTCTTGCGATTCTCAATTTGCTGTTTCTTCCCTTCAATCATAAGAGCACGATCTACCAACTCCTGGTAGTTGTTGAAAGTGTCTACCATCAACTGCATGCTCAACTCATCATTCAGTCCTTCCAGAAACTTCTCTTGCTTAGCTGCATCCGTAGCGACGTCATCTGGGGCATAACATGCTAGCTTACTAAATTCCTCCACATACTGGCCAACTGTCCGTCCTCCTTGGCGCAAGTTGCGAAACTCACGCTTCTTCATGGCCATAGCTCCTGCTGAAACATGGGAAGTACGAAAAGCCTGCTGAAACTGGTCCCATGTGACAGTGTCGACAGGGAAAGTGGCTGTGAAATTCTCCCACCATGATGCTGCGGGTCCTTCTAGCTGATGTGCGGCAAACTTCACCTTCTCCGCATCTGTGCATCCTGCTGTGGTCAATTCCCTAGCTGTCTTGCGGAGCCAATCATCTGCTACTATAGGCTCGGTGCTACTGGAAAACACCGGCGGATTCAGCCTAAGAAAATGGGCTAAGTGGTCAACAGGTGGTGGTGGTGGTGGGTTGTTGTTGTTCCCATGATTCTGATTCTGGACTAGCAACTGCATCAATGTGTTCTGCTGCTGGATCAACTGGGTGAGCTCTGGTGGAAAGGCAAATCCGGGGTCACGTCTCGGAGGCATCTGAGGGTTTTAGAAAAGATGAGATGTAAGAATAGAGGGGGTCTAAAGAGAAAACACTACCCATATGCACATGAGGCAAAACAAACAATTCACTTCATTCAATCAAACAAGGGCATACAATCGATCTATCTATCACAAAAGTGCTCGGACTACTATATTTACATGGTGGACTACTACTACTGATGAGGTGGTCTACTAGAAATATTCTTCGTTGCAGACTCCATGATATCTGCTCCAGCTTCATCAACATAGCCATCATCGCTAATATCTGGTTCCGAGTCAGTGCCATCGATGATGATGTAGTCTTCCGGGCTAATCTCCTTGGGTTCTTCGTCTTCCTCTACTGGCGTAGGGCCTCCCATAAATATTCCAATCTTCTTGATCAGGTCGTCATTCTTCTCCACCAATACTTCAATTTCCTCTTCATAATCTTCACGTGTAGCCTTGAGTTCTTCCTCCAGTTCCTTGATTCTTGTCCTTGCCTTCTTCAGGTCTATCATGTCGGCGCACATCTGGTTCTCCTGTCGTCGAATGTGCTGGTTTAGCACCTGGATAAAAGCTGCGATTGACCTATCCTTCCTGGTGCTGATCATCTCCCAGTGCTCATCTCGGCGCCCACAAATCTGGTAGATAGTATCCTTGAGATCCTTACGGTAGACTTCTCCAATGCGTCCCATGGCGATGTGAGCTGCCATGCTCTTTCCTAGACTCCAAGTGGGTCCATCAAAAGAAAACTCTATGGGCTCGGTGACTGCCATGAACGTCCTTCCTGGAACTTGAACTTGAATCATCCAGCGCTCTTCTTCAGGTAAAGTGGCGTTGTAGGTTCCCATGAAGCTTGGTACTCCAATGTTCAGGTATCTAGTGACTTCCTTCAAGTGTCGTCCAAAGGGTGTATCTTCATCCGGTTGCGTGAACTTGTTCCTTGCATCCGCCATCCTAAAGAGTAGAAAAGATGAGAAGTCAGAGGAGAAGAGAGTGAATAGTGATCTAGGTCTTTTGCTTAGTGGTCGTTTCCTACAGTCAGCGTGGGCTCTGATACCATCTCTGTAGCGACCAGACCTCAAACAGTCTGATCTCTGTGCTCCGGTGTCATCCCTGGATCAGTAATGCTGACACCACACGGTACTCGGAGGATTTATAGCAGAGTATAAATCACACACTTATTACATACAGTGTCTCATAAGAGAACTTATTACAATAAATATGGCTTAAGGCCATCTAATAACGATAACAGCGGAAGGCTTGGAAGATAAGTGAGTCCATCAACTCCAACGGCATCACTGAGTATAGAACCACGACCTAAAAACTCCTTAATCGTCGTCTGAAAAGTCTGCAACATTAACGTTGCAGCCCGAAAACGGGTCAGCACATGGAATATGCTGGCAAGGTAACACATAGAGAGTAGTGGAATGCAACAGCTATACTATATGCATATTTGGCTGGTGGAAAGCTCTATGGTTACAGTTTTGCGCAAAGCCAATTTTCCCCTACTTCAAAGGAATAAATTTTATTGAACTATCATGGTAGTTGTTAAACATTGAGAATGGTTGACAGCATTCTCAATCCCAATTAAGCATCATCATTAAATAAAACCCAACAAAATTAATTTAGAGTAACATGTTGAGATTCACATGATAATCCACGTACTAGATACTCCAGATGTCCATAACCGGGGACACAGCTAACCATGATTATTTTATTACACTCTACAGAGGTTTGCGCACTTTTCCCCACAAGACTCGATCGCCTCCGTTTGGTTTCTCGCACTACATGGTGTTTGAGAAGACGGATGACCGAGACATAGTCTTTCAGAAGCGCTAGCACCTTACGATCGGGTAGACCGTACCACCTACATCCCCTACATCTGCTAGTCTACCACTGTAAGAGTTCGCACAACTTAGTCAACTATGCTAGAGCCCATAATAGCTTGTGGCTGCACACGGAAGTTTCTGGTATGAATAGTCTCATGATCCCTTTGAGCCTGGGTGGCGGTCCAAAAGAAAACAGGCAAGTCCTGGAATACCCAGGTGCCTCAATCCACCCAGATGTGTGTTTAAGTTGCCACCTTAGATAAACCATTAATTAACAATCTCACATCTTTCATGGATATCACTCACCCAATCCACGTCTACTAGCATAGCATGGCATAATAAGCAAACGTAGAAGTAACTCCCAAAGGTTTGATAATAAACAGGTAATAAGTACTACCTCATCTACTTCCCATCCCACAATTTAATTAGATCCTAACCATGCAATGTGTGAGGATTGATCTAATGCAATAAAACTGGGTAGTAGAAAAGGTATGATCAAAGTGTTACTTGCCTTGCTGATGATCCGCGAAACCTAACGATTCGAAGTAACAAGCGGCGCACTCCGGCTACTCTATCGCAGACAAACAAACAAGCATACAATAAGTACTCACCTAATGCACAGGTAAAACTCAAATAAGAGATCTAACCAGAAAGTTCAACTTAAGAACTCCGGTTGGCAAAAAGAATCAAATCAAACGAAGCAACAAAAGTCAAACGGCGAAAGAAAACAACTTCGTTCTAGTAATCTGGATCTAAGGCAAATTTATTGTAGCAAAATCTTGTTTAAGTTGTTTAAACGGATAGAGGGTTTTGAGATGAATCTCTAGGCGCTTGAATCGCCTGATTCCGATAAACGAGCGAAAAGTTATACTAAAACGAAAATCGGATCAGGAATCGCGATCAAAAAAATCGCGGATTCAATCCGAGAAAAAGAAAAACGAAGAACGCTCGCTAGAACAACGAACGGACGAACGCTCGCTAATTAAATAAACCGGAAAAACCGATCTATTTAAAAAAACCGAAACTAAAAAACCGACGAAAAACCGATCTATTTTTAAAAAAAAACGTTGGCACGGAAGTCGTGGCGGCAGCGAACCTCGGCGGCGGCGGCGTCCGGCGACGGCGGTACGGGGCAGCGGCGGCGGCACGGCGGGCAGCGGCGGCGGCGGCGCGGCGCGTGGGGGCGAGCGGCGGCGGCGCGGGGCTCGAGGGCGGGCGAGGCGGCGGCTAGGGTTTATCCCGGGGGGCTGGGCCGGCTTATATTGCCTAGTCGGGCCAGAGTCCTAGTCGGACATGGCCCGTTAGGTCGGTTCGTTTTTTTTAAATTATTCCGCTCGGAAGAAAAATAAAAAGAAATACTAAACGGACTCCAAAAATTCCAAAATAAATTTTCACGGGCTTCTAAAATCAAGCCGCACAAGGTGAACATTTATTTGGGACCTAAATGCAATTTTGAAAAACGCACATTTTCCCTAAATTCAAATAGAACACCGAAAAACTCCGAAATAAAATCTTATTTGATTTTATTATTAAATCCTCAATATTTCTTTATTTTGGGAAAGTCATTTTATTCCCTCTCTCATATTTTTGTAATAGAAATAATTGATGATAAAATAAATAAAATCAAATGATCCTATTCTCAAAATTTGAGAGAACTCAAATATGAAAATAACGAAATCCCCAACTCTCTCCGTGGGTCCTTGAGTTGCGTAGAATTTCTAGGATCAACCAAAATGCAAAATAAAATATGCTATGCAATGATGATTTAATGTATAACATTCCAAATTGAAAATTTGGGATGTTACTAATACTTAGATCTGAGAGTTTTTAAATAAGAGAGTCCTCAATTAGCTACCCATTTACTTAACTACTCGCTTGATCTTCACTTATATCTTTTTGGAGTAGTTTGTCATTTACTCTTGTGCTTCACTTATATCCTATGAGTAAACTGTTGAATGAATTGGATATCATGAAGTTAAAATTATATGTTCATATCATGACAAGTAGTAGCTTCACATTGGGTTTAGAAATTGAAATCTTTTGAAGCTTGACAATCACAATATTGGTCATACAAGCAATTCATGAATGATTAGTGTAAGGAAGAGAACTTTCACATACAAATCTATTATCTTGGACATCTTCTATGATTGTAAATACCCATTAATTATTTTCAAACTTGAGCAAATTAGCTGAAGGTGGCAAGGAAGACAACGTAATGAGTTATGTTTGGTTATATTTGCATAGAAGTTATATTCTTATGGATCCTCCAACATGTGGTGTTTGCCTAGGATATTTTGCTAGCAAAAAATTCGTACTAATCAAAGATACTACCTGTGCATCCAAAAACTCTTAAACCCAGTTTCTTGCCATGAGTGTCCACCATACCTACCTATGGATTGAATAAGATCCTTCAAGTAAGTTTTCATCGGTCCATAAAGCAATAAAAATTGCTCCTAAATATGTTTGATCTTTTATTGTAAGGGAAATTTGAGTATTGTACGAACTTGTGATGGAAAACTAATAAAAGCGACGGGCTGTATAATAAAGGATGCTATCATAAGGGGCAATATAACATGACGTTCCTTTGCATTAAGAGCTTGGGCATCCAAATAAAAAGCGCATGACGACCTCTGCTTCCCTCTACGAAGGGCCTATCTTTTACTTTTCAGTATTTACTTTTATGCAAGAGTCAATAAAATGCATTCTCATTTCAACCTCAATTATTCTCTAGTTGGCAAGCATCATGTCGTGGAGAAAGATCTAGGCACATATGACCGGTCAAGTATATTTGATCATGAATTATTATTGTTGACAATTATCTCTATGATAAATGACTTGGGAGGAAAAATATTAAGCCCCTATCCTTCTTTGAATTCGATGGACGCTATTTGTTCTAAGAATATTCTTTGAGTACTAGCAATCATGGAAGACTATATGATGATTGAGTATGTGGAGCTCTTACTTAGACTTTGTTGAATAAGTTGAATTGCAATTGCTTGGTGCCTAAGAACATAGGTTGTTAAGTTCAAGAGAATTCATTGTTTGAACCTTAACATGTGAATTGGTTGCTACTTTAACATGAGAAGTTTTATGAGAAAGAATTGATGTTATGATGCTAGGAGAAGTGATTGAAATTATCATTGATCAAACTTATGAACTTTGCTAGCATTCACACTTCATAAATTATTTTCTTTTATCATTTACCTACTCAAGGATGAGTAGGAATTAAGCTTGAGGATATTGATACATCTCCAATGTATCTATAATTTATGAAGTATTCATGTTGTTATATTATCATTCTTGGATGTTTTGCAATCGTTTTATAGCAACTTTATATCATTTTTTGGGACTATCCTATTGACATAGTGCCCAGTGCCAGTTGCTGTTTTTTGCTTGTTTTTTACATCACAGAAAATCAATACCAAACGGAGTCCAAACGCAACGAAACTTTTTGGAGAATTTTTATGGACCAGAAGATACAACTTGGGCCAAAGAAGTACCTGTTGGGGATATAGCTACTAGGTATGACCCGCCCAGGAAGGGCCGGGTCAACCCCAATGGCGGGTTACAAAAGAAGCCCAGTAATATTCAAGGTGATAGTTTATTAAGACTTGTAGAAGGCCTAAGCCCAGAGGCGGCTTAAGGCCCAATATTGTAAACCATTGTATGTAAAGAAAGACTTGTAAAGAAAGGCATATAAAAGAAGTCATCGAGCCGGACACATTTTATGAGCCGGCCGGGACTCTGTAGGCCGCCAGGCGTCAACCCGTGTATATAAGGGGACGACCCGGCGGCGGCTTAGGAGAGAAAACAACAACTCGAAGCCATGCAAAGCGGATTCGCTCCCTGGTCCTCGAAACCCCAGCAATTCCATCACAACTAGACGTAGGCTTTTACCTTCATCGGAAGGGGCCAAACTAGTATAGACCTCTCATGTCCTTTGTCCCGATTAACCCCTTTAAGCTTCCTAGTTGCGATGGCCCTATGACTAAGTCCTTTTGCTAGGACATCTGCCATGAAAATTCCACGACAGTTGGCGCCCACCATGGGGCCAGCGCACGGTGGATTTTAGTTCTTGAAGGGCAACTTCGAAGGGCTCAAGGGATACGCTGTGGGCCGGATGACCAAGAGTCGTCGCGGCAAGCTTTACATCAACGACGAAGGCTGGGGCCCCGAGGCCGGCTGAATTGAGTATAGGTACCGGGTCCCCTTTGGCGGAATCCATGTCTTCATCGGCCGGATCGGTGAGTCGGGCCCTGAGCCGGACGTCTGCACCAACCCCATCGAGACGGCTTAGCGCGCAAGATCCGCCCAGGCTCAACCTGCCGTAAGGCATGCCTTCGTGGGTTGCATCCATGGAGGCGAGTTCTCTGAAGGATCAGTGGATAGCGGTGAGACGGCCATCTGTTTTGACGGTGAGTCATCCTCAGGCGAGACAGATTCTTTGTATCAGCTACAAGATGGCGTGCTTGGGGGCTGTTCTGATGGCAGCAGTATTCTGGACCTCTCTGAGCTGCCGAATCGAGTCGGTGTTTTCATGGCTAGCACTCAACCGGGCAGAACTCTACGGCTGCGGCAACAATAACCACCGGGTCGGCAACAGCTGGGTTAGGAGACCCCGCGCGCCCCTCGGCTCAGCTGCTAATGGACCTCATGGACAAGTTGACGGCTCTGTTGACTGCTGTAGTGGAGCCGGCGGATAAGGCTCAGCATGACGCGGAGGTGGCACGACTACGCGAAGAGATGGCACAGGCCAAGGAAAATTTAGCAGCAGAGGAGGTCAGGATGGCCGTGGAGCGGGCGGCTTTGGATGCTCGTGCTCAGCAGCTTCAAGTGGAGACTTTCTGGCTCTCGGTGGATCTGAATGCGTCAAACGAGGTCATGAGGAGAAGGCACCAGAAAACTCAGTCACGTCTGCCTCTGACTTACGACCCTAGGAATCTCTTCCACACACCCGGGACTGGTCCAAGTAACCCGCCAGAGGAAAACCAGATCACGACACGCGGGGCTGGGGCGCTGGTTCAACCAAGGGCCATGGAGCCACCCCGTATGAATACTGATCCACCTCATTACACACCAATACCACCGGGTCACTTTTCTAACCCTTTGGAGAATCTCATCGCTGCATCAGCTCGTTTGGCGGCTCTCCCAATGGAAGAAGACTCTTCGACAGCAATTGAAACACGAAGGATGAGAGAACTTCTTCAGACGGCTCTGGTGCAGTAGGATGCGTACTCTTACGGTCAAGACAGAATCCATTCAACCCCTTGCCCAAGCCAGAGCCCGAGCTATAGTAGGCATATGGACTCAGTCGCTATGTCGAGCAATGCTCAATGCCGGAACCAACCGCGCAGGCATGAGCCTGCACAAGGTGGAGCCCTTAACTTGGCGGATCAGGAGAGAATCCGTCAAGATGCTGAGCGGGCGGTTCAACTGGCAGCTGAGCAGGCGGCTCATCAAGATTTTCCGGTTTATCCAGCAACTTCTGTCGAGGTAGGAGTGGCCACAAAGAAAGGAGGTGTCCCTTGCCTGGTGCCGGCTCTACATAATGAGCGTTTGCAAAAGGACTTTAAAGGGACTCGTAAGGTGCCTAATTACACGGCCGACTTGCAGCCTGGGGCATGGATTGAGAGTTATGAGATGGCGATGGAGCTATTGGAGGTCAGCGATGCAGCAATGGCAAAGTATTTTACTATGATGTTGGATGGAACAACTCGCACTTGGTTGAAAGGATTGCCACCCAACTCCATCGGTTCATGGGCGGAGTTAAAAGCCCGGTTCATTCAGAACTTCAAGGACACATGTAAACAACCTATGTCAATCATGGACCTGACTAAATTGTAAGCAAGAGGATGGTGAGTCCATGACCCATTGGGTGCACCGAGTCAAGGAGATAATACATTCATCTGATGAGATGGATGCCAGCTCTGCAGTCTTAATGTTGGAGAAAAATTGCCGTTTTGAACCTCTGAAACAGAAGCCGGGGCGGCTCAAACGCGATTGTAATGACATGGGCCAGTTGATGGCGGCCCTGGTCAAATATGCTGATTCTGATAGTACCAAGGATCCCGCGTCGGATGAAGAGAAGACAGGGAAGGGAAAGAAGAATGGCAACGACAAGGGTCATCAGCATAACCCGGTGAATCAAGGAGGTAATAAACGTAAGGCTGGCGAGTTTGTAGCTAACACCAATACACAAGGCAACAACCAACGACGCAAGGGTAGGCCACCTCCTCGGTCAGGTGGGTCAGGTCCCACCCTCGAGCAACTACTGAATGAACCTTGTCCAAGACACGGCACCCGGGAGAAGCCAGTTACCCATCTGTGGAAAGACTGTACGATCATGAAGGCATTTAAAAATTCCAACATGTTTGATGGTAGCCATGGACCTGGCAGCGGTTCAGGCGGAGGCGGCTTTCATGGCCCGGGCACCGACTAAGGTGGAGGCGGTTTTCACGGCCAGGGTCATCCGGGTAATCAAGGCGGTTATAATCAGCAGTCAAGCCAAGGTAATGATCAACAACAGCAGCCGCAGTTCAGGTATCAGAGTAACCCAAAACAGCTGAACAGTGGGCAATACCACGTATTTACCACCAGTTTGTGCAAGAGGGACCAGAAACTTCATAAGAGGGCTGTAAATGCTGTTGAGCCGGTGATTCCACCTTATTTGAGATGGTCAGAACAGCCTATTGTGTGGAGTAGGGAAGATCACCCTCCCCGGTGTAGGATCGAAAGTATGTCTAGAGGGGGGTGATTAGACTACTTGACCAATTAAAAATCTATCCTTTTCCCAATTTTAGTCTGGCAGATTTTAGTTATCTTAGCACAAGTCAAGCAATCTTAACACAATTCAAGCAAGCATGCAAAGAGTCTATGAGCAGTGGAAAGTAAAGCATGCAACTTGCAAGAATGTAAAGGGAAGGGTTTGGAGAGTTCAAGCGCAATTGGAGACACAGATGTTTTTGTCGTGGTTCCGATAGGTGGTGTTATCGTACATCCACGTTGATGGAGACTTCAACCCACGGAGGGTAACGGTGGCGCGAGTCCACGAATGGTCCATGAAGAAGCAACCTTGTCTATCCCATCATGGCCATCGCCCACGAAGGACTTGCCTCACTAGCGCTAGATCTTCACGAAGTAGGCAATCTCCTTGCCCTTACAAACTCCTTGGTTCAACTCCACAATCTTTGTCAGAGGCTCCCAAGTGACACCTAGCCAATCTAGGAGACACCACTCTTCAAGAAGTAACAAATGGTGTGTTGATGATGAACTCCTTGCTCTTGTGCTTCAAATGATAGTCTCCCCAACACTCAACTCTCTCTCACAGGATATGGATTTGGTGGAAAGAAGATTTGAGTGGAAAGCAACTTGGGGAAGGCTAGAGATCAAGATTCATATGGTGGGAATGGAATATCTTGGCCTCAACACATGAGTAGGTCGTTCTCTCTCAGAAAATGTGTATTCGAAGTGTAGGTATGTTCTGATGGCTCTCTCCATGAATGAAGAGTGGGTGGAGGGGTATATATAGCCTCCACAAAAAAACTAACCGTTACACACAATTTACCAATCTCGGTGAGACCGAATTGAGAAACTCGGTCGGACCAATTTAGCAAACCTAGTGACCGTTAGGATATTGGCCTTGTGCCTGGCAATAGCTCAATCAAAAACTCAATATCTCTATCCGGTGGCATGCCTGGCAACTCTTCTGGAAATACTTCAGGGAAATCCCTTACCACTGGTACTTCCTCCCGCACAACTCCTGTTAAGCAATTTACTTGAGCCCTCTTTGGCACATGTCGGGATACATACTTGATCCTTCTCCCTTCTGGTGTGGTAAGCAAAATTGACTTACTAGCACATTCAATATTCCCTTCATACTTTGATAACCAATCCATGCCTAATATCACATCCAATCCTTGGGATTCCAATATGATTAGGTCTGAGGGAAAAACATAGTTACCAATCCTTAATGGTAACCGATCACACCATCGACTAGCCATCTACTCTGCTCCAGGCGAGGTTACTAACATGGGTGACCTAAGGGCTTGGGTTGACAGGTTATACTTATCCACAAATCCCCTTGAGATGTATGAATGCGATGCACCAGTATCAAAAAGAACGAGTGCAGTACATGACTTAACCGAAAACTTACCTATTACTGCATCAGGCTGAGCTTCAACCTCCTCCAAGTTAACGTGGTTCACCTGTCCCCTGTTGAAAGGGTTCATCTTCTTCCCAGAGCTTCCATTGCTATTTCCATTTTGTAAGTCAGGACATTCATTTGCATAATGTCTGGTCTTCGAACACTTAAAGCAAGTGACTTGGCTCAGGTCTTTCTTGGCTGGGGTTGATGGGTTGGTGCGATTCTGGCCGTTGCTTCCTCCATTACCATTACCATTCCTGGTGCCATTGTGATTGTGCGAGCTACCTCCTCGATGGGTATGCTGAAAATGTCCTCCCGGTCTAGGGGTAAAACGTGGCTTCTACTGAGCTCCTGAATTGTACTTCCCTTGTCCATACTTCCTCTTGCGGTTCTCAATTTGCTGCTGCTTGCCTTCAATCATAAGAGCACGATCTACCAACTCCTGATAGTTGTTGAAGGTTGATACCATCAACTGCATGCTCAACTCATCATTCAGTCCTTCTAGAAACTTCTCCTGCTTCGCTGCATCCGTAGCGATGTCATCTGGGGCATAACGTGCTAACTTACTAAAGTCCTCCACATACTGGCCAACTATCCGTCCTCCTTGGCGCAAGTTGCGAAACTCACGCTTCTTCATGGCCATAGCTCCTGCTGAAACATGGGCAGTACGAAAGGCCTGCTGAAACTGGTCCCATGTGACAGTGTCGACAGGGAAAGTGGCTTCGAAATTCTCCCACCATGATGCTGCGGGTCCTTCAAGCTGATGTGCGGCAAACTTCACCTTCTCCGCATCCGTGCATCTAGCCATGGTCAACTCTCTAGCTGTCTTGCGGAGCCAATCATCTGCTACTATCGGCTCGGTGCTACTAGAAAACACCGGCGGATTCAGCCTAAGAAAACGGGCTAAGTGATCAACAGGTGGTGGTGGTGGTGGGTTGTTGTTGTTCCCATGATTCTGATTCTGGACTAGCAACTGCATCAATGTGTTCTGCTGCTGGATCAACTGGGTGAGCTCCGGTGGAAAGGTAAATCCGGGGTCACGTCTCAGAGGCATCTGAGGGTTTTAGAAAAGATGAGATGTAAGAATAGAGGGGGTCTAAAGAGAAAACACTACCCATATGCACATGAGGCAAAAGCAAACAATTCACTCCATTCAATCAAACAAGGGCATACAATCGATCTAACTATCGCAAAGTGCTCGAACTACTATATTTACATGGGGGACTACTACTACTGATGAGGTGGTCTACTAGAAATATTCTTCGGTTGCAGACTCCATGATATCTGCTCCAGCTTCATCAACATAGTCATCATCGCTACTATCTGGATCCGAGTCGGTGTCATCGATGATGATGTAGTCTTCTGGGCGAATCTCCTTGGGTTCTTCATCTTCATCTACTGGTGTAGGGTCTCCCATAAATATCCCAATCTTGTTTGTTAGGTTGGCATTCTTATCCACCAATACTCCAATTTCCTCTTCATAGTCTTCACGTGTAGCCTTGAGTTCTTCCTCCAGTTCCTTGATTCTTGTCTTAGCCTTCTTCAGATCTATCATGTCGGCGCACATCTGGTTCTCCTGTCATCGAATGTGCTGGTTTAACTCCTGGATAAAAGCTGCAATTGATCTATCCTTCCTGGTGCTGATTATCTCCCAGTGCTCATCCCGGCGCCCACAAATCTGGTAGATAGTATCCTTGAGATCATTGCGGTAGACTTCTCCAATGCGTCCCATGGCGATGTGAGCTGCCATGCTCTTCCCTAGACTCCAAGTTGGTGCATCAAAAGAAAACTCTATGGGCTCAGTGACTGGCATGAACGTCCTTCCTGGAACTTGAACTTGAATCATCCAGCGCTCTTCTTCAGGTAAAGTGGCATTGTAGGTTCCGGTGAAGCTTGGTACTCCTATGTTCAGGTATCTAGTGACTTCCTTCAAGTGACGTCCAAAGGGTGTATCTTCATCCGGTTGCGTGAACTTGTTCCTTGCATCCGCCATCCTAAAAGAGTAGAAAAGATGAGAAGTTAGAAGAGAAGATAGTGAATAGTGATCTAGGTCTTTAGCTTAGTGGTCGTGTCCTACAGTCAGCGTGTGCTCTGATACCATCTCTGTAGCGACCAGACCTCAAACAGTCTGATCTCTGTTCTCTGGTGTCAACCCTGGATCAGTAATGCTGACACCACACAGTACTCGGAGGATTTATAACAGAGTAGCAATCACACACTTATTACATCGAGTGTCTCCATAGAGAACTATTACAATAAATATGGCTTAAGGCCATCTAATAATGATAACAGCGGAAGGCTTGGAAGATAAGTGAGTCCATCAACTCCAACAGCATCACTGAGTATAGAACCACGACCTAAAAACTCCTTAATCATCATCTGAAAAGTCTGCAACATTAACGTTGCAGCCCGAAACGGGTCAGGACATGGAATATGCTGGCAAGGTAACACATAGAGAATAATGGAATGAAACAGCTATACTATATGCATATTTGGCTGGTGGAAAGCTCTATGGTTACAGTTTTGCGTAAAGCCAATTTTTCCCTACTTCAAAGGAATAAATTTATTTACTATCATGGTGGTTGTTAAACATTGAGAATGGTTGACAGCATTCTCAATCCCAATTAAGCATCATCATTAAACAAGCCTAACAAAATTAACTTAGGGTAACATGTTGAGATTCACATGATAATCCAGGTACTAGATACTCAAGATGTCCATAACCGGGGACACGGCTAACCATGATTAGTTTATTACTCTCTGCAGAGGTTTGTGCACTTTTCCCCACAAGACTCGATCGCCTCCGTTTGGTTTGTCGCACTACATGGTGTTTGAGAAGACGGATGACCGAGACATAGTCTTTCAGAAGCGCTAGCACCTTACGATCGGGTAGACCATACCACCTACATCCCTACATCTGCTAGTCTACCACTGTAAGAGTTCGCACGACTTAGTCAACTATGCTAGAGCCCATAATAGCTTGTGGCTGCACACGGAAGTTTCTAGTATGAATAGTCTCATGATCCCTTTGAGCCTGGGTGGCGGTCCAAAAGAAAACGGGTAAGTCCTGGAATACCCAGGTGCCTCAATCCACCCAGATGTGTGTTTAAGTTGCCACCTTAGATAAACCATTAATTAACAAACTCACATATGTCATGGATATCACTCACCCAATCCACGTCTACTAGCATAGCATGGCATAATAAGCAAACGTAGAAGTAACTCCCAAAGGTTTGATAATAAACAGGTAATAGGTACTACCTCAACTGCTTCCCATCCCACAATTTAATTAGATCCTAATCATGCAGTGTGTGAGGATTGATCTAATGCAATAAAACTGGGTAGTAGGAAAGGTATGATCAAAGTGTTACTTGCCTTGCTGATGATCCGGGAAACCTAGCGATTCGAATAACAAGCGGCGCACTCTGGGTACTCTATCGCAAACAAACAAACAAGCATACAATAAGTACTCATTTAATGCACGGGTAAAACTCAAATAAGAGATCTAACTAGAAGGTTCAACTTAAGAACTCCGGTTTGCAAAAAGAATCAAATCGAACGAAGCAACGAAAGTCAAACGGCGAAAGAAAACAACTTCGTTCTACTAATCTGGATCTAGGGCAAATTTTACAGTAGCAAAAACTTGTTTAAGTTGATTAAACGGATAGAGGGTTTCGAGACGAAACTCTAGGCGCTTGAATCGCCTGATTCCGATAAACGAGCGAAAAGTTATACTAAAAAGAAAATCGGATCAGGAATCGCGATCAGAAAAATCGCGGATTTAATCCGAGAAAAAGAAAAACGACGAACGTTCGCTAGAACGAACGAACGGACGAACGTTCACTATTTAAATAAACCGGAAAACCGATCTATTTTAAAAAAACGAACCTAAAAAAACCGATGGAAAAACCGAATGGTTTTTCCGAAAAAAAATTAAAAAAAACAGGCGCGGAAAACGAGGCGGTGACGGCGTCCGGCGGCGCGGCGGCGGCGGCAGCGGCGGGGCTGGGGCGGCTTGGAGCTGGCTAGGGTTTCGGCTGGGCCTCCCCCGGCTATATATAGCCTAACGGGCCGGGAGTCCTTGTCAGACACGGCCCTAGGTCGGTTCGTTTTTTTAAATAAGTACGCGCAGAAGAAAAATAAAAAGAAATACTAAACGGACTCCAAAAATTCTGAAATAAATTTTTACGGGCTTCTAAAATCAAGCTGCACAAGGTGAACATTTATTTGGGGCCTAAATGCAATTTTGAAAAACGCACATTTTTTCCTAAATTCAAATAAACTAAGAAAAACTCCGAAATAAAATCTTATTTGATTTTATTTTTAAATCCTCAATATTTCTTTATTTTGGGAAAGTCATTTTATTCCCTCTCTCATATTTTTGTAATAGAAATAATTGATGATACAATAAATAAAATCAAATGATCCTATTCTCAAAATTTGAGAAAACTCAAATATGAAAATAATGAATTCCCCAACTCTCTCCGTGGGTCCTTGAGTTGCGTAGAAATTCTAGGATCAAAACCAAACGCAAATAAAATATGATATGCAATGATGATCTAATGTATAACATTCCAAATTGAAAATTTGGGATGTTACATTCAGTAGTAACTTAATCCGAAGTTTCATGATCATCATCATTAACTTCCTCACTAATTGGTGTAGGCATCACTGGAACTGATTTCTGTGACGAACTACTTTCCAATTCGGGAGAAGGTACAATTACCTCATCAAGTTCTACTTTCCTCCCACTCACTTCTTTCGAGAGAAATTCCTTCTCTAGAAAGGATCCATTTTAAGCAACAAAGATCTTGCCTTTGGATCTGTGATAGAAGGTGTACCCAACAGTTTCTTTTGGGTATCCTATGAAGACGCACTTCTCCGGTTTGGTTTGAGCTTATCAGGCTGAAACTTTTTCACATAAGCATCACAACCCCAAACTTTAAGAAATGACAACTTAGGTTTCTTGCTAAACCATAGTTCATACGGTGTCATCTCAACTGATTTTTAGATGGTGCCCTATTTAACGTGAATGCAGTTGTCTCTAATGCATAACCCCAAAACGATAGTGGTAAATCGGTAAGAAACATCATAGATCGCACCATATCTAATAAAGTATGGCTATGACGTTCGAACACACCATTATGCTGTGGTGTTCTAGGTGGCGTAAGTTATGAAAACTATTCGACATTGTTCCAATTGAAGGCCAAACTCGTAATTCAAATATTTCATCCCCGCGATCAGATCGTAGAAACTTTATTTTCTTGTTACGATTATTCTCCACTTCACTCTGAAATTCTTTGAACTTTTCAAACATTTCAGACTTGTGTTTCATTAAGTAGATATACTCATATCTGCTCAAGTCATGTGTGAAGGTCAGAAAATAACGATACCCGCCGCGAGCCCCAACACTCACCGGACCGCATACATAGGTATGTATTATTTCCAATAAGTCAGTGGCTCGCTCCATTGTTCCGGAGAACGGAGTCTTAGTCATATTGCCATGGTTCGCAAGCATCAAGTGATTCCAAAAGTCCATCCACATGGAGTTTCTTCATGCGCTTTACACCGATATGACCTAAACGGGAGTGCCACAAGTATGTTGCACTATCATTATCAACTTTGCATCTTTTGGCATCAATATTATGAATATGTGTATCACTACGATCGAGATTCAATAAACCATTTATATTAAGTGTATGACCATAGAAGGTTTTATTCATGTAAACTGAACAACAATTATTCTTTGACTTAAATGAATAACCGTATTGCAATAAACATGATCCAATCATATTCATGCTCAACGCAAACACCAAATAACATTTATTTTAGGTTCAACACTAATCCCAAAGGTAAAGGGAGTGTGTGATGGTGATCTTATCAACCTTGGAATCATTTCCAACACACATCATCACCTTGCCATTAACTAGTCTCTGTTCATTTTGCAACTCCTGTTTCGAGTTACTATTCTTAGCAACTGAACCGGTATCAAATACCCTGGGGTTACTATGAACACTAGTAAAGTACACATCAATAACATGTGTATCAAATATACTTCGGTTCACTTTGCCATTCTTCTTATCCGCCAAGTATTTGGGGTAGTTCCGCTTCCAGTGACCATTCCCTTTGCAGTAGAAGCACTCAGTTTCAGGCTTAGGTCTAGCTTTGGGATTTTTCACGGGAGTGGAAACTTGCTTGCCATTATTCTTGAAGTTCCCTTTCTTTCCCTTGCCCTTTTACTTGAAACTAGTGGTCTTGTCAACCATCAACACTTGATGCTTTTTCTTGATTTCTACCTTCGCCAATTTCAGCATCGCAAAGAGCTTGGGAATCGTTTCCGTTATCCCTTGCATATTATAGTTCATCATGAAGTTCTAGTAACTTGGTGATAGTGACTAGAGAACTCTATCAATCACTATCTTATCTATAAGATTAACTCCCACTTGATTCAAGTGATTGTAGTACTCAGACATTCTGAGCACATGCTCACTAGCTGAGCTATTCTCCTCCATCTTCTAGGCAAAGTACTTGTCAAAGGTCTCATACCTCTCGACTTGGGCATGAGTCTGAAATACCAATTTCAGCTCTTGGAATATCTTATATTCTCCTTGGCGTTCGAAACGTCTTTGAATTCCCAGTTCTAAGTCGTAAAGCATGGCACACTAAACTATCAAGTAGTCATCATACTGAGCTTGCCAAACATTCATAACGTCTGCATCTGCTCCTATAATAGGTCCGTCACCTAGCGGTGCATCAAGGACATAATTCTTCTGTGCGGCAATGAGGATAATCCTCAGATCACGGAGCTAGTCTGCATCATTGCTACTAACATCTTTCAACATAGTTTTCTCTAGAAACATATCATAAATAAAACGGGGAATCTATATGCAAGCAATTGATCTACACTATAGATATGCAAATACTATCAGGACTAAGTTCATGATAAATTTAAGTTGAATTAATCATATTACTTAAGAGCTTCCACTTAGATGAACATCCCTCTAATCATCTAAGTGATCACGTGATCCATATCAACTAAACCATGTCTGATCATCACGTGAGATGGAGTAGTTTTCAATGCTGAACATGGCTATGTTGATCATATCTGCTATATGATTCACGCTCGACCTTTAGGTCTCAGTGTTCTGAGGCCATATCTGCATATGCTAGGCTCGTCAAGTTTAACTCGAGTATTCTGCGTGTGCAAAACTGGCTTGCACCCGTTGTATGTGAACGTAGAGCTTATCACACCCGATCATCACATGGTGTCTCGGCACGACGAACTGTCGCAACGGTGCATACTTGATAACCCACAAGTATAGGGGATCAATTGTAGCCTCTTTCGATAAGTAAGAGTGTCGAACCCAACGAGGAGCTAAAGGTAGAACAAATATTCCCTCAAGTTCTATCGACCACCGATACAACTCTACGCACGCTTGACGTTCGCTTTACCTAGAACAAGTATGAAACTAGAAGTACTTTGTAGGTGTTGTTGGATAGGTTTGCAAGATAATAAAGAGCGAGTAAATAAAAAGTAGGGGCTGTTTAGATGAAGACACAACTAAGTTAGTTTTAGTAGAGAGATTTTTGTGACGAAGAAATTATTTGTCCCTAGGCAATCGATAACTAGACCGGTAATTGTTATTGCAATTTTATTTGAGGGAGAGGCATAAGCTAACATACTTTCTCTACTTGGATCATATGCACTTATGATTGGAAATCTAGCAAGCGTCCGCAACTACTAAAGATCATTAAGGTAAAACCCAACCATAGCATTAAAGTATCAAGTCCTCTTTATTCACATATGCAAACAACCTACTTACTCGGGTATGTGCTTCTGTCACTCACGCCACCCACCATAAGCAAATCATGAACGTATTGCAACACCCTACAGTGGGGATCCCTCATGCTTGCGCGACATGGAGAGCACCATAGGACAGCACCAATAATAAAATATGCAACTCAAACCAATCACGATCATCAATTAACCCATAGGACAAAACGGATCTACTCAAACATCATAGGATAGCCATACATCATTGGGAAATAATACATAGCGTTGAAAACCATGTTTAAGTAGAGATTAGAGTGGGTAAAAGAGGGGTTACACCGTTGCATAGAGGGGGGAAGAGTTGGTGATGATGGTGGTGCAGTTGTTGGTGTAGATTGCGGTGATGATGATGGCCCCGGCGGCGTTCCGGCGCCACCGGAAGAGAGGGGGAGAGAGAACCCTTTCTTCTTCTTCTTCTTCCTTGACCTTATCCCTAGATGGGAGAAGGGTTTCCCCTCTGGTCCATGGCCTCCATGGCATGGGAGGGGCGAGAGCCCCTCCGAGATTGGATCTGTCTCTTTGTCTCTCTCTGTTTCTGCGTGCCCAGATCTGACCTTTCACCATTTCTTATATTCCCGGAGATCCGTAACTCCGATTGGGCTGAATTTTGGACACGATCTCTATCCAGATATTAGCTTTCTTGCAGCAAAAGAAGGGCACCAACCGCCTTACGGGGTGGCCACGAGGGCCTAGGGCACGCCTAACCCCCTGGGGCGCCCCCTGCCTCGTGGCCCCCTCGGGCATCGTCTCGCGGTTATTCTTCTTCCCCAAAATCACATATATCCCAAAAAAAATCTCCGTCAGTTTTTATCCTGTTTGGACTCCGTTTGATATGGATTTTCTGCGAAACAAAAAACATGCAACAAACAGGAACTGGCACTGGGCACTGGATCAATATGTTAGTCCCAAAAATGGTATAAAAAGTTGCCAAAAGTATATGAAAGTTGTATAATATTGGCATGGAACAATCAAAAATTATATATACGACGGAGACGTATCAGCATACCCAAGCTTAATTCCTGCTCGTCCTCGAGTAGGTAAATGATAAAAAAGATAATTTTTGATGTGGAATGCTACCTAGCATAATCTTGATCATGTATCTAATTATGGCATGAATATTAAGACACGAGTGATTCAAAGCAATAGTCTATCATTTGACATTAAGACAATAATACTTCAAGCATACTAACCAAGCAATTATGTCCTCTCAAAATACCATAGCCAAAGAAAGCTCATCCCTACAAAATCATATAGTTTGGCCATGCTTCATTTCTGTCACACAAAATGCTCCCATCATGCACAACCCCGATGACAATCCGAGCAATTGGTTCATACTTTTTAACGCACTTCAGCCTTTTCAACCCTCACACAATACGTGAGCGCAAGCCATGGACATAGCACTATAGGTGGAATAAAATATGATGGTGGAGGTTGTGTGGAGAAGACAAAAAGGAGAAAGTCTCACATCGACGCGGCTAATCAACGGGCTATGGAGATGCCCATCAATTGATGTCAATGTGAGGAGTAGGGATTGCCATGCAACAGATGGACTAAGAGCTATAAGTGTATGAAAGCTCAAACTGGAAACTAAGTGGGTGTGCATCCAACTTGCTTGCCCATGAAGATCTCGGGCATTTGAGGAAGCCCATCGTCGGAACATACAAGCCAAGTTCTATAATGAAAATTCCCACTAGTATATGAAAGTGATAACTCAAGAGACTCTCTATATGAAGAACATGGTGCTACTCTGAAGCACAAGTGTGGTAAAAGGATAGTAACATTGCCCCTTCTCTCTTTTTCTCTCATTTCTTTGTTTTTTTGTTTTTGTTTTGTTTTTTTGGTGGGATTCTTTGGACTCTCTTTTTATTTGGGCTTCTTTGGGCTCTTTTTTTAAAGTCCGGAGTCTCATCCTGACTTGTGGGGGAATCATAGTCTCCATCATCCTTTCCTCACTGGGGCAATGCTCTAATAATGATGATCATCACAATTTTATTTACTTACAAATCAATATTACAACTCGATGTCTAGAACAAAGTATGACTCTATATGAATGCCTCCGGCGGTGTACCGGGATGTGCAATGATCTAGCGTAGCAATGACATAAAAAAAGGCAAGCCATGAAAACATCATGCTAGCTATCTTACGATCGTGCAAAGCAATATGACAGTAAATGCTCAAGTCATGTATATGATGATTATGGAAGTTGCATGGCAATATATCTCAGAATGGCTATGGAAATGCCATGATAGGTAGGTATGGTGGCTGTTTTGAGGAATATATAAGGAGGCTTATGTGTGATAGAGCGTATCGTATCGTGGGGTTTGGATGCACCGACGAAGTTTGCACCAACTCTCGAGGTGAGAAAGGGCAATGCATGGTACCGAAGAGGCTAGCAATGATGGAAGGGTGAGAGTGAGTATAATCCATGGACTCACATTAGTCATAAAGAACTATATACTTATTGCAAAAGTTTATTAGCCCTCGAAGCAAAGTACTACTACGCATGCCCCTAGGGGGATAGATTGGTAGGAAAAGACCATCGCTCGTCCCCGACCGCCACTCATAAGGAAAGCAATCAAAGAACACCCCATGCTTCAAATTTGTCACACAATGTTTACCATACGTGCATGCTATGGGACTTGCAAACCTCAACACAAGTATTTCTCAATCTCACAATTACTCAACTAGCACGACTCTAATATCACCACCTTTATATCGCAAAACTAGTGCAAGGAATCAAACATATCATATCCAGTGATCTACAAGTTTTATGTAGGATTTTATGACTAACCATGTGAATGATCAATTCCTGTCATCTCTCTAAATAGATATAAGTGAAGCAAGAGAGTTTAATTCTTTATACAAAAGATATGCCCACGCCCTAACAAATATAAGTGAAGCAAAAGAGCATTCTACAAATGGCGGTTTTCTATGTGAAGGGAAACAGGCAATCCAAACTTCAAATGATATAAGTGAAGCACATGAAGCATTCTATAAATCAACCAAGGACTATCTCATACCAGCATGGTGCATAAAAGAAAAGTGAAAACTAAATGCAAAAGACACTCCAGTATTTGCACATATCGCATGAACGAAACGAATCCGAAAACATACAGATACTTGTTGAAGAAAGATGGGATGCCTTCCGGGGCATCCCCAAGCTTAGACGCTTGAGTCTCCTTGAATATTTACTTGGGGTCCCTTGGGCATCCCCAACCTTGAGCTCTTGCCTCTCCTCCTTCTACTCACATCGAGACCTCCTTGATCTTCGAACACTTCATCCACACAAAACTTCAATAGAAAACTCGGTAAGATCCGTTAGTATAATAAAGCAAAGCACTACTCTAAGTACTGTTGCAGACCAATTCATATTATGTTTTAGCATTTTAGCTACTGTAATATAACTTTTCCATGGCTTAATCGACTTATAGAAATCGATAGTTTCATCAAAACAAGCAAACTATGCATCAAAAACAGAATCTGTCTTAAACAGGACAGTCTGTAGTAATCTGAACATTCACCATACCTGTGTTACTCCAAAAATTCTGCCAAAATTAGGAAAAATAAAAAAAATTATAGAAAGACATTGCAAAAAGTTTCAGAACTGTTTGACGTTCCAGTAAAAAAAATGTAAAATCACGCACTACAGCCAAAGTTTCTGTCCTACACCGCACAAACCAACAAGCAATGTAAACATCCTAAAGGCAAACCTTGGCACATTATTTTTATAATACAAAGGAATTGTACAAGCGGATAATTATTTTTGTTGAAAAGTTTCTGTAATCAAGGGTCACAAAGTTTCCATGGGCATGAACAAAGTTCAAGGCTAGCTCCCACTTTAACAATGCTCGTCTTTCTCACTTTCGCTTTTCTTTTTGAAAAAGTTTTAGGTTCCCCTCTTTAT
Source organism: Triticum urartu (assembly GCF_003073215.2). Taxonomy (NCBI): domain Eukaryota; kingdom Viridiplantae; phylum Streptophyta; class Magnoliopsida; order Poales; family Poaceae; genus Triticum; species Triticum urartu. Next base: position 467,464,137 of record NC_053024.1, on the reverse strand, counting down.
TTTTTTTATCTTTAAACTTTATAAAATCACTCAACAGAAATAAATGACTCTCTAAAACTTCCAGGTTGTCTCCCTGGAAGCGCTTTCTTTAAAGCCATTAAGCTAGGCATAAGGTGCTCAAGTAATGGATCCACCCTGATCCCAAGGTATATCAAAGCCAATTTGAATTAGCAATGATTTGGCATTTAGTAGTGAGCACAAAGTAACATAAATCATGCAACAACGAAGTCTAACTCTCTTCCTATGCATCGGCATGTCATAAAACAATTCATGCACACATAGTAAAGGCCAATGCATAGTATAAACAATTTCTTGCAATTTTATCGTGTTGGAAACATAGAGAGGTGGAGATGTAGTTCCTCTCTCATAATAATTGCAAGTAGGAGCAGCAATCACATGCATATTACATTCATCAAAATCATCATGTGCAACGGTAAAATGCAACCCATCAACATAATCCTTAATAAGAGCGAACTTCTCCGATATAGTGTAGTTTGGAGAATTCAAAAAGATAATAGGACTATTATGTGTGGGTGCAATAGCAACAATTTCATGTTTAACATAAGGAACTATAGCAAGTTCATCTCCATAAGCATAATTCATATTGGCATCTTGGCCACAAGCATAGCAAGCATCATCAAAAAGGGATATTTCAGAAGAATCAACGGGATCATAACAAACATCATAGCATTCATCCTTCGGTAAGCACGAAGGACATTAAATAATGTATGAGTTGGAGAGTTACTCTCTGTAACGCCCTCGATGCGGCTATATCTCCTACGTGTCGGAGCACGACTTAGAGGCATAACCACATTGAAAGCAATGTCGCAAGTAAGGTAATCTTCACAACAACCATGTAATAGATAATAAGGGGAAAGGTACATAGTTGGCTTACACTCGCCATGTCACACAAAGTACATAAATAGCATTACAATCATCCAATTACTCATGGTCCGACTACGGTACCAAAATAAATGATCAACCCCAACAAGCGACATGGCCCCGATCGCCCCAACTGGGCACCACTACTGATCATCAGGGAAAGACACATAGTAACGGCGTGAGTCTTCGTTGAACTCCCACTTGAGCTCAAGCGCATCATCTGGAACAGAGTCATCGGGCCCTGCATCTGGTTTGGAAGTAATCTGTGAGCCACGGGGACTCAACAATCTCGCACCCTCGCGATCAAGACTATTTAAGCTTATAGGTAAAGCAAGGTAATATGTGGAGCTGCAGCAAGCAACTAGCATATATGGTAGCTAACCTATTCGCAAAAGAGAGCGAGAAGAGAAGGCAAAGCGCGAACGACGAACTATAGAACACCCTACGAAAAACATTACTCCAACACCGTGTTCACTTCTCGGACTCTGCCGAGAAGAGACCATCACGGTAACACACGCAGTTGATTCATTTTAATTAAGTTAAGATTCAAGTTATCTACAACCGGACATTAACAAATTCCCATCTGCCCATAACCGCGGGCACGGCTTTCGAAAGTTCAAATCCCTGCAGGGGAGTCCCAACTTAGCCCATCACAAGCTCTCACAGTCAACGAAGGATAAACCTTCTCCCGAGACATTCCGATCAGACTCGGTATCCCAGTTCTACAAGACAACTTCGACAAGGTAAAACAAATCCAGCAACACCGCCTGGATGTGCCGACAAATCCCGATAGGAGCTGCACATATCTCGTTCTTAGGGCACACTAGATTGCCCAAGGTACGGGTAGGCCAGCCCAGAGTTGCCCCTGGTGGCCACCGGCAGCTGACAGGTTGGACCAACACTCAGAGGAGCACTGGCCCGGGGGTTTAAATAAAGATGACCCTTGAGTCCGCGGAACCCAAGGGAAAAAGAGGCTAGGTGGCAAATGGTAAAGCCAAAGTTGGGCATTGCTGGAATAGTTTTATTCAAGTTGAACTGTCAAGGGGTTCCCATTATTACCCAACTGCGTAAGGAACGAAAAATCCGGGAACATAACACCGATATGACGGAAACTAGGGCAGCAAGAGTGGAACAAAACACTAGGAAAAAGGCCGAGCCTTCCACCCTTTACCAAGTATATAGATGCATTAAGATAACAAGATAATATAGTGATATCCCAATAAGAAAATAATGTTCCAACAAGGAACAATCTCCAATGTTCACCTGCAACTAGCAACGCTATAAGAGGGGCTGAGCAAAGCGGTAACATAGCCAATCAATGATTTGCTAGGACATGGTGGGTTAGAGGTTTGACATGGCAATTTGGGAGGCATGATAAGCAAGTGGTAGGCATCGTAGCATAGGCATAGCAAAAGAGCGAGCATCTAGCAAGCAAAGATAGAAGTGATTTCGAGGGTATGATCATCTTGCCTGCAAAGTTGTCAGAGTTGACTGGATCCTCGAAAGCAAACTCAACGGGCTCCTCATTAGCGAACTTGTCCCCCGGATCTACCCAAAAAGACAAACAAGCAAGAGGAACACAATCAACCACGTGCGAAACTCAAACAACATGATGCAAACATGGTATGCTATGCGGGATGCGATATGTGATGCATATGCAAGATTTGACAAGGAATGATTAAACCTGGCCTCAACTTGGAAATCCAAGAGTGCCACTAGAAAGGTGAGGTTATTTCGGTTGAAATCGATATAAAGATCACCGGAATCGGATGCACGGTTTGGAAATGGCAAGCAAAACAAATATGGCACCGGTCTGCGATAAACAGCAAGTAGCCATCTAAATGCATCAAGATAAATATTCTACAACACTCAAACATGGAAACAAAATACATGGCAGGGATCCACTCATAATTCTTGACAAAAGATGAACACTGAGCTATGGCCAATTCATCCATTAACAGGTTCAAACAAGCATGGCAAAAGTGCAAACGATAACAGGTTTCAGACTTAGTGAAATTAACACAAGTCTGGAATTTCAGATCAGGTAGCACACTTTGAAGCATGAAAACTATATGCTACAGGAACTTAACATGGCAAAGCAAGGCATGGCATGGAGATACTCAAAGAGCTTAACAAAAGTTCCTTAGTGACCTTGAGCCAAAAGGGATCAGAAAATACAATTGCAAGCATGTGAACATGGCAAAAACATAATCAGATCTTAGACTAAGAGAAAAACTGGAGCATGCAAATCTGTTAACGAGTAGGCATGTTTACGAGCTCGATGCACTCACTAAAGAGCAAGGCATGACAATCTAAGCATACACCCATCAAGAATACACATTGTATAAGCTAGACATGGCATGAACAACAACATAGCATGCATGGATCAACAACAACATCCTCGGAAAAATCGCTAACAAGTAGACAATCTGCCAGGATTCACGAACTAGCAAAAGTAGAGCTCGATTGACTCAAGCTAGGGTGCTCCATAATTGCAAACAAAGACATGGATGGATAGAGCACCACAAGATTAACAAAACATCCTTACTGATCATCCTCAAAAGAGGCACGAATCACTAGGAAATAACATGAACATATGGCATATTGATAAAAACAGATCAAGGACTTAGTGAAATTTGGAAGTCCCTGAAATCAGCATTAACGAATGCACCACTTTGCAAGATTGTGCTAGTCACCACACATGTCACAAAAATACATGGATAGCACCTCTGTAAAGATGGCATGGCATATAACAAAACTCATGTAGAACTCAGGAGCATATCATGCACACATTAAACATGGCAAAAATGACAAAAGGCTATTTGGTGCAGCAGATCTGACAATTATCTCAAATAGCTCTCTTCCAACAGCATTTCGGGCATCAATATGAGCTCAAATGAAAATGATGCAGTGTGATGAAATGATGTACTCTCTGAGGCGAACATTTTGATATGCTACACGCCCAAAACGGAGCTACGGATGCGGAGTTACGGTGCGATGAACATGGCATAAAAATACTGCAGAAAAATGACTTAGAAATATCTCGGGGTCAACCTAGGGTTTGACCCGATCCAGATCTGGCGCGCGTAGAACGAGGATCGCCGGACGGAGGAGGAGGTTCACTGGAGCTCATCGGAGAGGAGGTCGGGGCGCCGGATCCGGCCGGCTCCTGCCCGGATCTGGCCGGAGGAGTCGCCGGCGACGGCGGGGAGCGACGAGGCGGCGGAGGAAACTGTCGGGAGGAGGCGCGGCGGCCCCGGTCGACGACACCGGCGACGACGTGCGGCGGCTCTGGGCGGTCGGACGACGACGGCGGCGCGGCGAGGCTGCTCGGCCGCGGGGAAGAGGAAGGCGCGGGGCGGCGCCTGGCGACTGGGCCGCGGGGGCCGGCCACGGGCCGAGCGGGCCCGTGCGGAATCGATGGTGATGTGGGGCACGCCCGCCACGTGTCGGTGTTCGGTTGGTCGCGGGCGTCGGCGGGGAGGTGTCCGGCATGGGCGGACAATGTCCGGCGCGCAGAGAGGGGATTTTAGGGTTTCGGGGGAGAAGAACCATGAATTTCGGAGGGGGTGCTATTTATAGACATAGGAGGAGCTAGGAGAGTCCAAATGAGGTGCGGTTTTCGGCCACGCGATCGTGATCGAACGCTCTAGATGATGGAGAGGGTTTTGGTGGGTTTTGGGCCAACTTGGAAGGGTGTTGGGCTGCAACACACACGAGGCCTTCTCGGTCCCTCGGTTAACCGTTGGAGCATCAAACGAAGTCCAAATGGTACGAAACTTGACAGGCGGTCTACCGGTAGTAAACCAAGGCCGCTTGGCAAGTCTCGGTACAATCCAGAAATGTTTGACCCCCACACACGAAAAGAAGGTAGAAATGACCACCAGAGGAGATAGGAGCGCCGGAATGCAAAACGGACAACGGGGAAAAAGCTCGGATGCATGAGACGAACATGTATGCAAATGCAATGCACATGATGACATGATATGAGATGCATGACAACGACAACAACACACGGAGATAAAAACCCGAACCCGAGGAAACAAAATAACTTAGCGCCGGAAACGGCAAGAGTTGGAGTACATATTAGGTAAATTACATCAGGGGTGTTACACTCTCACTAGAAGGTGGGCACGGGTAGCTAATCCGATCTTCCTCCTTTTGTTCTTCGCTCTCCTCTCTTTTTCATCCAATGAGCTCATAGTTTCATCAATTTCTTCTTCCATAGACTCCTGCAAAATATTAGTCTCTTTTTGGACAGCGGAGACTTTCTCAATAAATTCATCAATATAGGAATTGAATTCATAATTTTCATAGCAACATTTAAGTATAGCAAAAATTTCAGGTCTGTAAATAGCATCATCAAGATTTTCACACTCTTTAAACAAAGATTCAATTTCATAGGCACCCATAAAAGCAACGAATTCTTCTATTTGTTCCACATCATAGTAATCATATATACCATTAGCATAAGAAGCCAAGGTTTTATCATCATTAAATTTGCATGAAAAGGGAAGGTGTGGAGCCTTCATCCTAGAGCAACAAGTATAATCATATCTCAAGAATAGTTCTCGAGCATACCAATGCAACATATGAACTTGATCCCATAATAGTTTCCCTTTTTGAGTCAAGCGATAATCCCTAAAGTATTCACGTTGATCCAACGTGTCCCCCATTACATAATTGAATGGGGTTTTCTCAGGATTATCAAAGTAGTACATAATATTTTTCACATAACCAGCATCGAGGGTTTTAGGAGGTTCCCCATCTCCATGAGTAGCAAGTACACCTAATTTTTTTTGGTATTTCATGTTCCATATCCATAACTAAAGATAGAGAACAACTAAGAACAACAAATAAAAATTACTTAGAGATAAAGCAAACAAGCACACATGAGAATATTCACCCCACGCTATTGCTCCCCGGCTACGGCGCCAGAAAAAGGTCTTGATAACCCACAAGTATAGGGAATCAATTGTAGCCTCTTTCGATAAGTAAGAGTGTCGAACCCAAGGAGGAGCTAAAGGTAGAACAAATATTCCCTCAAGTTCTATCGACCACCGATACAACTCTACGCACGCTTGACGTTCGCTTTACCTAGAACAAGTATGAAACTAGAAGTACTTTGTAGGTGTTGTTGGATAGGTTTGCAAGATAATAAAGAGCGAGTAAATAAAAAGTAGGGGCTGTTTAGATGAAGACACAACTAAGTTAGTTTTAGTAGAGAGCTTTTTGTCACGAAGAAATTATTTGTCCCTAGGCAATCGATAACTAGACCGGTAATTGTCATTGCAATTTTATTTGAGGGAGAGGCATAAGCTAACATACTTTATCTACTTGGATCATATGCACTTATGATTGGAACTCGAGCAAGCGTCCGCGACTACTAAAGATCATTAAGGTAAAACCCAACCATAGCATTAAAGTATCAAGTCCTCTTTACTCCCATATGCAAACAACCTACTTACTCGGGTATGTGCTTCTGTCACTCACGCCACCCACCATAAGCAAATCATGAACGTATTGCAACACCCTACAGTGGAGACCCCTCATGCTTGCGCTACATGGAGAGCACCATAGGACAGCACCAATAATAAAACATGCAACTCAAACCAATCATGATCATCAATTAACCCATAGGACAAAACAGATCTACTCAAACATCATATGATAGCCATACATCATTGGGGAATAATATTTAGCGTTGAGCACCATGTTTAAGTAGAGATTACAGTGGGTAAAAGAGGGGTTACACCGCTGCATAGAGGGGGGAAGAGTTGGTGATGATGGCGGTGAATTTGTTTGTGTAGATTGCGGTGATGATGATGATGGCCCCGACGGCGTTCTAGTGCCACTGGAAGAGAGGGGGAGAGAGCCCCCCTTGCTCTTCTTCTTCTTCTTCTTCTTCTTCTTATTCTTCTTCCTTGACCTTCTCCTAGATGGGAGAAGGGTTCCCCTCTGGTCCATGGCCTCCATGGCATGGGAGGGGCGAGAGCCCCTCCGAGATTGGACCTGTCTCTTTGTCTCTCTCTGTTTCTGCATGCCCAGATCTGACCTTTCACCGTTTCTTATATTCTCGGAGATCCGTAACTCCGATTGGGCTAAATTTTGGATACGATCTCTATCCGGATATTAGCTTTCTTGCGGCGAAAGAAGGGCACCAAACGCCTTACGAGGTGGCCACGAGGGCCCATGGCGCGCCTGACCCCCTCGGGCGCGCCCCCTGCCTCGTGGCCCCCTCGGGCATCGTCTCGAGTTGATTCTTCTTCCCAAAAATCAGATATATTCCAAAAAAATCTTCGCCAGTTTTATCCTGTTTGGACTCCATTCGATATGGATTTTCCACGAAACAAAAAACATGCAACAAACAGGAACTGGCACTGGGCACTGGATCAATATGTTAGTCCCAAAAATAGTATAAAAAGTTGCCAAAAGTATATGAAAGTTGTATAATATTCGCATGGAACAATAAAAAATTATAGATACGACGGAGACGTATAAATACTCAGGGAGAACACTTGTATGTTAAAATTTAGTGAGAGATCATCTTATAATGCTATTGCCGTACTAAGCAAAATAAGATGCATAAAGGATAAACATCACATGCAATCAATATAAGTGATATGATATGACCATCATCATATTGTGCCTTTGATCTCCATCTCCAAAGCACCGTCATGATCACCATCATCACCGGATTGACACCTTGATCTCCATCGAAGCATCGCTGTCGTCTCTGATAAAGTAAAGCAATTACATGGTGATTGCATTTCATACAATAAAGTGACAACCATATGGCTCCTGCCAGTTGCCGATAACTATGTTACAAAACATGATCATCTCATACAACAATTTATATAATCATGTCTTGACCATATCACATCACAACATGCCCTGCAAAAACAAGTTAGATGTCCTCTACTTTGTTGTTGCAAGTTTTACGTGGCTGCTATGGGATTAGCAAGAACCGTTCTTACGTACGCATTAAAACCACAACGATTTTTCATCAAGTGTGATGTTTTAACCTTCAACAAGGACCGGGCATAGTCAAACTCGATTCAACTAAAGCTGGAGAAACAGACACCCACTAGCCACCTGTGTGCGAAGCTCGTCGGTAGAACCAGTCTCATGAACGCGGTCATGTAATATCGGTCTGGGCCGCTTCATCCAACAATACCGCCGAATCAAAGTAAGACATGCTGGTAAGAAATATGACTATTATCGCCCACAACTCATTGTGTTCAACTGGTGCATATAACATCTACGCATAGACCTGGCTCGGATGCCACTATTGGGAACGCAGTATTTCAAAAAATTCCTATGATCACGCAAGATCTATCTAGGAGATGCATAGCAACGAGCGGGGAGAGTGTGTCTACGTACCCTTGTAGACCGAAAGCGGAAGCGTTTAGTAACGTGGTTGATGTAGTCGAACGTCTTCACGATCCAACCGATCAAGTACCGAACGCACGTCACCTCCGCGATCTGCACACGTTCAGCTCGGTGACGTCCCTCGAACTCTAGATCCAGCTGAGGCCGAGGGAGAGTTTCGTCAGCACGACGTCGTGGTGACGGTGATGATGAAGTTACCGACGCAGGGCTTCGCCTACGACAATATGACCAAGGTGGAAATCTGTGGAGGGGGGCACCACACACGGCTAAGAAATCAATTTGTGTGTCTATGGGGTGCCCCCTCCCCCGTATATAAAGGAGGGGAGGAGGAGGAGGGCCGGCCTCAAGGGGCGCGCCCAAAGGGGGATTCCTACTCCTAGTAGGAGTAGGTTTCCCCCTTTCCTAGTCCATGTAGGAGAAGAAGGAAGGAGAGGAGAGGGAGAAGGAAAGAGGGGGCCGCCGCCCCCTCCTTAGTCCAATTCGGGCCAGCCCATGGGGGGGGCACAACCACCCCTTGAGGCCCTTCTCTCCTTTCCCGTATGGCCCATTAAGGCCACTACTTCCTCCGGCGAATTCCCGTAACTCTCCGGTACTCCGAAAAATACCCCAATCACTCGGAACCTTTCCGATATCCGAATATAGACTTCCAATATATCGATATTTACGTATTGACCATTTCGAGACTCCTCGTCATGTCTGCGATCTCATCCGGGACTCCAAACAACCTTCGGTACATCAAATCACGTAACTCATAATACAAATCGTCATCGAACATTAAGCGTGCGGACCCTACGGGTTCGAGAACTATGTAGACATGACCGAGACACATCTCCGGTCTATAAACAATAGCGGAACCTGGATGCTCATATTGGCTCCTACATATTCTACGAAGATCTTTATCGGTCAAACCGCATAACAACATACGTGTTCCCTTTGTCATCAGTATGTTACTTACCCGAGATTTGATCGTTGGTATCCTCATACCTAGTTCAATCTCGTTACCGGCAAGTCTCTTTACTCGTTCCGTAATGCATCAATCCACAACTAACTCATTAGTCACATTGCTTGCAAGGCTTATAGTGATGTGCATTACCGAGAGGGCCCAGATATACCTCTCCGACAATCAGAGTGACAAATCCTAATGTTGATCTATGCCAACTCAACAAACACCATCGGAGACACCTGTAGAGCATCTTTATAATCACCCAGTTATGTTGTGACGTTTGATAGCACACTAAGTGTTCCTCCGGTATTCGGGAGTTGCATAATCTCATAGTCATAGGAACATGTATAAGTTATGGATAAAGCAATAACATAAACTAAATGATCATAGTGCTAAGCTAACAGATGGGTCAAGTCAATCACATCATTCTCTAATGATGTGATCCCGTTCATCAAATGACAACTCATGTCTATGGCTAGGAAACTTAAGGAAACTTAACCATCTTTGATTAACGATCTAGTCAAGTAGAGGCATACTAGTGACACTCTGTTTGTCTATGTATTCACACATGTACTAAGTTTCTGGTTAATACAATTCTAGCATGAATAATAAACATTTATCATGATATAAGGAAATATAAATAACAACTTTATTATTGCCTCTAGGGCATATTTCCTTCAATAATTAGAGGTAAACCGGGCGAAAACCTAGATACAAACCCTGAAAGGGCAAACACGGATGGCCTGGCCACAACAACGCCAAGAGTCAACTGCAACGTCGAGGACATGGCAACTCCGATTTAGCTGACGAGTTTCACAGGAGAAAGTTGCTAGCCTAGCATCGACCTAGTCCAGTGGCACATCCAAAGAGCACCGCCTGCTGAAAACCACCCTCATGGAGTCATTGTTGCCGCAGCGGCCCTGCCGACCGCAGTTCCGACTTCTCTGTCACAGCCAGAAACCAGCATGGGCACACCCATTGACGCACCGGACCTTCTACATCAAAAGGACAAAACGCGACTTAGCTCTCCTCACCAACATCGTCTTTGCCACACGCGTCACAACGCCACACCAACCTCACTGCCGGCCGGGCACCTCCAGACCGTGATGTCATGCACGTCCAGCCTGAAGGAAGCACAAAACTGACCAAGATCTCCAACACAGCGCCCCCAAGAGGGAAAACTACGTTGGTGATGACGCCGCCGTCTGATCCAACCAGGATCCTGACTTTCCCCGGGAGATCTTGACCCGAGAGTTGAAGTGCACCAATCACCACGACGACACCTCCAAGGAAGAAAGCAACGCCCATGAGCATCACCGTCGGCGGCCAGCAAGTGTCGGACAAGCTTTCGCCCAGATCAGCAACACCACCACTCCCACACAGTCAACCGATGCCAACCAGCACCTCCATTGACCCGCGCACCCCGACACAGCAATGGCGCCATCACCATGCAAGGACCACCACCACGCCTCGCTGCCGAGCCAAATGAGCCTCCCTCCACCAAGAACACTGTAGCCGCCTCATCGCCCACGCGAACTCCACGGTTGCCGACACACCAACCACCATCCCGGGCCGCCGCCCCGGATTCCAACATCGCCATGCCAGGCCTAGGGACTAGTGGTCGCTTCACTGTGCTGCAGTCACCGCACCATGTTGAGACAAGACCGCATCAGGAAATCACCGCTGGTCGGCCAAATTCAACCATGCTCCGGCCAGATCCGGCAATGGCCAACCCTCCCGTTGACCACCATCGCTCCACCAAGGCCCCGCACAGCCACACCAAGCGGAGCCAGAGACCAAGTCAGGGAGTGATAGGTCTTCAACGTATCTATAATATTGATTGTTCCATGTTGTTATATTATCATCCTTGGCTGTTTTACAATCATTTTATAGCAACTTTATATCATTTTTCGGGACTAACCTATTGACATAGTGCCTAGTGCCAGTTGCTGTTTTTTTGCTTGTTTTTTACTTCATAGAAAATCAATACCAAACGGAGTCCAAACGCATCGAAACTTTTTGGAGATTTTTTTTGGACCAGGGCCAAGGAAGTATCAGAGGGGGCTCCGAGGGGAGCACAACCTGCCCGGGCGTGCCCTGGTGGGTTGTGCCCACCTCGGCCGCCTCCCGCACCGCCTCTTTGCTCTATAAATACCCCGAAAATCCAAAAACCTGAGGGGAGTCGACGAAACACAATTCCAGCCACCGCAAGTTCCAAAAACACCAGCTCCAATCTAGACACCATCACGGGGGGATTCATCATCCTCATTGGTGCCTCTCCGATGATGCATGAGTAGTTCATTGTAGACCTTCGGGTCCGTAGTCAGTAGCTGGATGGCTTCCTCTCTCTCTTTTGATTCTCAATACAATGGTCTCTTGGAGATCTATTTGATGTAACTCTTTTTGCGGCGTGTTTGTTGGGATCCGATGAACTTTGTGTTTATGATCAGATCTATTTTATCCATGAAAGTTATTTGAGCTTTGATCTCTTATATGCCTGATTGCTTATAGCCTCGTATTTCTTCTTGGAATCTTTGGTTTAGTTAGGCCGACTAGATCAATTTTTCTTCCCATGGGAAGAGGTGCTTTGTGACGGGTTCGATCTTACGGTGCTCAATCCCAGTGACAGAAGGGGACATGACACGTATGTGTCGTTGCTATTAAGGATAACAAGATGGGGTCTATTCCTACATGAATAGATCATGTCTACATCATGTAATCGTTCTTATTGCATTAATCCATTTTTCCATGAACTTAATACACTAGATGCATGCTGGATAGTGGATGATGTGTGGAGTAATAGTAGTAGATGCAGGCAGGAGTCGGTCTACTAATCTTGGACGTGATGCCTATATAATGATCATTGCCTGGATATCGTCATAATTATTTGAAGTTCTATCAATTTCCCAACAATAATTTGTTTACCCATCGTATGCTATTTCTCTCGAGAGAAGCCACTTGTGAAATCTACGGCCCCTGGGTCTCTTCTTTATCATATTTGCCTTCGAGATCTATTTTTATTTGCTTTTATTTTTAGATCTATTAATCAAAAAACCCAAAAATACCTTGCTGCATTTTTATTATTTATTTTATTTCGCGTTTCCTTGAGATCTATTTATCCAATCTACTACAAATTTATGTATCTTTTTACCTGGGAGGGATTAACAACCCCTCTTACACGTCGGGCTGCAAGTATTTTTTTTCTTTGTGTGCAGGTACCGTTTACATAGTGTTGCATGGTTCTCCTACTGATTCGATAACCTTGGTTTCATCACTAAGGAAAATATCTACCGTAGCTGTGCTGCATGATACGTCTCCAACGTATCTATAATTTTTGATTGTTCCATGCTATTATATTATCCATCTTGGATGTTTTACATGCATTTATATGCTATTTTATATGATTTTTGGGACTAATCTATTAACCTAGAGCCCAGTGCCAATTTCTGTTTTATCCTTGTTTTTGAGTTTTACAAAAAAAGGAATACCAAACGGAGTCCAATTGACGTGCCAATTTTTTATGGACCAAAAGAAGCCCTAGAGTAAAATAGTTGGGCCAGAAGAGTCCCGAGCCATCCACGAGGGTGGAGGGCGCGCCCCCTGCCTCGTGGATGACTCGGAGACCCCCTGATGTGAGACCGACGCCAAAAATTCTTATAAATACAGAAACCCCCGAAAAGAAACCTAGATCGGGAGTTCCGCCGCCGCAAGCTTCTGTAGCCACCAAAAACCAATCGGGACCTTGTTCCGGCACCCTGCCGGAGGGGGGAATCATCACCGATGGCCATCTTCATCATCCTGATGCTCTCCATGACGAGGAGGGAGTAGTTTATCCTCGGGGCTGAGGGTATGTACCAGTAGCTATGTGTTTGATCTCTCTCTCTCGTGTTCTTGATTTGGCACGATCTTGATGTATCGCGAGCTTTGCTATTATAGTTGGATCTTATGATGTTTCGAAGCATTGCAATATCGTGTGTGTTCACTTTTATCATTAGTTACCTTGCTGTTTTTGTATTTTCAGATTACAAAAACCTACATCTACCATCCATATTGCACTTGTATAACCATCTCTTCGCCGAACTAGTGCACCTATACAATTTACCATTGTATTGGGTGTGTTGGGGACACAAGAGACTCTTTGCTATTTGGTTGCAAGGTTGTTTGAGAGAGACCATCTTCATCCTACGCCTCCCATGGATTGATAAACGTTAGGTCATCCACTTGAGGGAAATTTGTTACTGTCCTACAAACCTCTGCACTTGGAGGCCCAACAACGTCTACAAGAAGAAGGTTGTGTAGTAGACATCAAGCTCTTTTCTGACGCTGTTGCCGGGGAGGTTAGTGCTTGAAGGTATACCTTTAGATCTTGCAATCGAATCTTTTAGTTTCTTGTTTTATCACTAGTTAGTTTATAAAAGAAAACTACAAAAAATGGAATTGAGGGTTCCTCATATGCTTCATCTTTTTAATATCTTCCGTGAAAATAAGGATTCCGACAATTGTGGCAAAATGTTAGAAGAAGAATGCAATAAAATGTTTGGCATACAAACTTTGAATGACGAGCATGATTGCAATGTTGTTAGTATGAACTCTTTGAATATCCGTAGTACTCATGATGATTGCACTAGTCATGATGAAAATGTCTCTTATAAGCATGGCAATTTTTGTGGAGTGCATAGAGTTTGCAAGTACACACCAAACAGGGAAGATACATTTTGCAAGAGGCATAAGTATTTTGAAACTAAATGGTTGCAAGAGAGGCTAGATGCTTGTGCTGAAAATTTAAAATTTCTTTGCCATCCTTGTGAACTTTGCAATGAACGTGATCATTTAAATCTCCAATGCAAATTGTTTCATGATCGTATCGTGTCCAAAAATTGTGATGACTTGATTTCCCTTGCTCACCATAATGAACTTAGTTTGCTTGTGGGTTATGAAGAAATGAAACGTATAACTAAGGATATTCCAGAATTTTTCCTTGATAAAGTTCTTGATTTTGATCTAGAGGAAATTGATATGTTTTGCCCGCAATCAACGATGCCTTGGTGTTTGAAATTCATTCCCATTTCTTGCATGAGAACTAATTAAGCATGCACCCAAGGACACAGATTTGATTTTTCAACCAATTTATATGCACTGGAGCATGTGGATGTACTTCAAATTTGAATTATGCACATAAATGCATTGAAAACTCAGTTAATGCAAAAAAAGTCCAAACGAACACTGAAAAATCATAAAAATTCACACAACACTCCTGTTGTTCTATGTTGATACGAGAAAAAAACTTGAAAGCAATAAGAGGCAATGGATATCGTTTCGTCCCCAAAGGTGGGACGTTCCCTACCGAAAACCATCATGCTTGTTATGAGAAGCTCCGGTTTGTGAGAAGCATATACCCAAACCTGCCCCAAATGGGAAAAAAATTGTACCATAGCCTGTTGATGCTGCTCCATGATAGCATGCCAAGTTTCATAAATTTTAGAAGAGTTTTGGATTTACTAGAATTTAAAAACTAGGCATCTCACTGTTTTGCCGGCAATCAACGGTGCCATGGTGTTTGAAATTCATTCCCATTTCTTACATGGGACCTAAGCATGCACCCAAGGACAAAGATATGATTTTTCAATGAATTTATATGCACTGGAGCATGCGCATGTAGTTCAAATTTAAATTATGCACATAAATGCATTGAAAACTCAGTTAGTGCAAAAAATGTCCAAACGAACCCCAAAAAATCACAAAAATTCACACAACACTCCTGTTGTTCTATGTTGACACGAGAAAAAAAACTTGAAAGCAATAAGAGGAAATGGATATCATTTCATCCCCAAAGGTGGGACGTTCCCTACCGAAAACCATCATGCTTGTTGCGAGAAGCTCCGGTTTGTGAGAAGCATATACCCAAACCTGCCCCAAATGGGATAAAATTTGTACCACGACATGTTGATGCCGATCCATGATAGCATGCCTAGTTTCATGAATTTTAGACGAGTTTTGGATTTACTAGAATTTAAAAACCAGGCATCTCACTGCTTTGCCGGCAATCAACGGTGCCATGGTGTTTGAAATTCATTCCCATTTCTTGCATGGAACCTAAGCATGCACCCAAGGACAAAGATTTGAATTTTCAATGAATTTATGTGAACTGGAGCGTGCACATATAGTTTAAATTTGAATTATGCACATAAATGCATTGAAAACTCAGTTAATGCAAAAAATTGTCCAAACGAACCTCGAAAAATCATAAAAATTCACACAACACTCCTGTTGTTCTATGTTGACACGAGAAAAAAACTTGAAAGCAATAAGAGGCAATGGATATCGTTTCATCCCCAAAGGTGGGACGTTCCCCACCGAAAACCATCATGCTTTTTGTGAGAAGCTCCGGTTTGTGTGAAGCATATACCCAAACCCGCCCCAAATGGGACAAAATTTGTACCATGGCATGTTGATGCCACTCCATGATAGCATGCCAAGTTTCATGAATTTCAGACGAGTTTTGGATTTACTATAATTTTAAAACCAAGCATCTCACTGTTTTGTCAGCAATCAATGGTGCCATGGTGTTTGAAATTCATTCCCATTTCTTGCATAGGACCTAAGCATGCACCCAAGGACAAAGATTTGATTTTTCAACGAATTTATATGCACTGGAGCATGCGCATGTAGTTCAAATTTGAATTATGCACATAAATGCATTGAAAACTCAATTAATGCAAAAAATGTCCAAACGAGCCCCAAAAAATCACACAACACTCCTGTTGTTCTATGTTGACACGAGAAAAAAACTTGAAAGCAATAAGAGGCAATGGATATCGTTTCGTCCCCAAAGGTGGGATGTTCCCTACCGAAAACCATGATGCTTGTTGCGAGAAGCTCCAGTTTGTGAGAAGCATATACCCAAACCTGCCCCAAATGGGACAAAATTAGTACGACAGCATGTTGATGCCGCTCCATGATAGCATTCCAAGTTTCATGAATTTTACACGAGTTTTGGATTTACTAGAATTTAAAAACCAGGCATCTCACTGCTTTGCCGGCAATCAACGCTACCATGGTGTTTGAAATTCATTCCCATTTCTTGCATGGGACCTAAGCATGCACCCAAGGACAAAGATATGATTTTTCATCGAATTTATATGAACTGGAGCATGCACATGTATTCAAATTTGAATTATGCACATAAATGCATTGAAAACTCAGTTAATGCAAAAAATTGTCCAAATGAACCCCGAAAAATCATAAAAATTCACACAACACTCCTGTTGTTCTATGTTGACACGAGGAAAAAACTTGAAAGCAATAAGAGGCAATGGATATCGTTTCGTCCCCAAAGGTGGGATGTTCCCCACCGAAAACCATCATGCTTTTCGTGAGAAGCTCCAGTTTGTGAGAAGCATATACCCAAACCCGCCCCAAATGGGACAAAATTTGTACCACGGCATGTTGATGCCGCTCCATGATAGCATGCCAAATTTCATGAATTTCAGACGAGTTTTGGATTTACTAGAATTTTAAAACCAAGCATCTCACCGTTTTGCCGGCAATCAACGGTGCCATGGTGTTTGAAATTCATTCCCATTTCTTGCATGGGACCTAAGCATGCACCCAAGGACAAAGTTTGATTTTTCAATGAATTTATATGCACTGTAGCATGCGCATGTAGTTCAAATTTGAATTATGCAACACATAAATGCATTGAAAACTCAGTTAATGCATAAAAATGTCTAAACGAACCCTGAATAATTCCAATTCTTTTATGATCACTGCAGATAAAAGGTCTAGCAATTCAAACACTGTCCATGGCTGCTGTGACCCCATTATGTAATTCAAATCAAGACCAAAAATCAAGTAGATCACACACAGTTTATTATAACCAATCGTGTGAGATGCAGCACAAAATATCTTCGGACCGTGTCTGAATAAGGGACCGTGTCTGATGACACTTTGCGCGCCAGTTTTTTGGCTGAAGCGATTCCAAATTTTCAGCTTCCACGGAAATATCTACCTCCCCACCCCCCCTTAACAAAAGCCACATTCCCCCCTTTCCGCCTTCCTTTCCAAGTTGAAACCTTCACTCCTTGATTGCAGCGCCGCCGCCTCCTCGCCGGCGACCCTCCTTCACGCTGCTCGGCCTCGCCTATCCGGGCAGGTAATCCACACCCGACCCCCATCCTCCTCCTCCTTCCACATCCCACATGGCCCGACCGCCGGCGCGAGCGCGACACCTTCCACCCAAATCACCGACCCCTCCACCAAATAAGCGCCGGCCTAACCCCTGGTGCACGCAGTATAACCAGGACCTCAAGGAGCATTTGGTAGCGGAGAAGCAAATCGCGGCCGCACACGCGGATGAGGTCACGATGGCTGCCATTCGTGCCGACCCCCAGATTTTGGAGGAGCACCTCGCCGTCGAGGTCACCATTGACGCCTCGCACGCTGACGCTGCGACGCGTTTGGCTGCTTTAAACAACAGTTCGTGGCGTTTTCTCGAGGCCACCGTTGGTGCCTTCGACGAAGACTACGAGGTGTTTTCTCAGTGTGCATGTGCTTACCTCATCTCAAGAACCAGCAGGTTGGTGGCCGGAGCGGCTCAGGCAACTCACCACTACAACGAGGGCACCCATGATGTGGAGGCCTCGCCCTCTTCCATGTCCAAGGAGCCAATCGTCACTCCGACAATGACGAGTAGCTTGTATTATTAGCTCACTATAAGGACCCATGTTCAGTTTGCTAGCTACTGCCTTCCCTTAACAAATTCTAGTGAATTGTGCTATCTACTTTTACCATGCAATCTTCTGCAATAGTGTATATGTTCTATATGTCGTGCAATGTGGTGTTCAATTAACTACTTGGTTCAATTCTGCAAATGTGATGTTCAATTCTTCAGGGTGCAATATTTCCAAGTTGTTAAGCATGCTTGGTTTGGTTAACTGTCTGATCTTCTATTAGGAGTATGTTATATTGTGGAATGTGGTGCTCAGTTAACGTTTGGTTCATTTGTTGTGGTGTTTAGTTAACTGCTTGGTTCAATTCTACAATGCAATGTTCAATTGTTGTGGCTGCATTCTATTATTGTATACCATGTGAGGAATAAATCGAATTTGGCTGCACTTAATACATGAGAAACATATACAAGTGATATATTTCCTAGTTCTTAATCATGCTTGGTTTGGATAAATGGGTTTTCCATGTGGCTTGAATTAATCTGATGAATCTGCAATGTGCTTATTTATCATCAACATATTTTACTGATAGCATGCGAACCCTTACTTAACCTGGTGACTAACTACCTTATATGTGTTTCTGGGAAACAACAGGAAGCACTGATGTTTACAAGATGGTACTAACTATTATACCTTGCCTTTTTGTATTCCTTTGCCCCATTTCCAATATAGAGAAGATATTTATGCACATCCTTGTTTTTAGGCTTCAGTGATGATTACCTCTCAAACCACCTTTGTGGTCAGGAGGCGAGGAAAGTTTTCATACAACACCCACGGTTCAATATTGAAGTGTTCCTGAAGAGGTCGAAGGATGGACGGTCAATCATCCACAGGCACTTGCCTAAAGTTGCAAAGACCTTCAACATGAATGAAGGCTCAATATTCGCCTTCCGCTTCAGCAGTTTTCCAGATGAGATGCATCTCTCTATGTACCGTCTAAGATGCTAATTTCGAAAGGTTCTAGATGTTGCATGTGAAACTTGCTGCTGGTGCAGTTGTGTAATGGGGTAGCTGAGTGCTGAAGCTATATCATGTTGTACTCTGATGTATTTCAATTATGAAATCCTGCTTCCTTAATATGGAAATGGAATATATTATGTGCTTAATATGAATGTCAATTAGATTAGTAAATGGATTATTAATAATAGGGCAATTAGCCCGCTAATTGGCCAATTAGCTTGCTAATTGGGTTTTCCGCTTGCAAACGGTTAATGAGAAACCACCGTGGGCGATGACCTCAGGCAACGCACACAGTTTCTAGGAATAAACCATGTTGGATCAATGAACAATCACACACGGCATTCTCTTCAAAATTGTTTGCATTACGCCACCTTGCGCAAACGTTTTCCTTGGAGCGACTGTGTGGGATGTACATACGAATGAAAACGTTTAGCGGGGACTGACTGTGTGGGATGTACTTGCGACCGGAAACAATTTCGCTGAATAATTGTATTTTTTAGCTATAATGTATGTATTTCCATATTTGCGCGCTCACCGGTCGCACACGACCTCATTTTGCCAAACGTGTGTGCCAGGAGGGCATATCCTCAACGGTTTCTGGGTCGTGTGGGAAGGAGCCCCATATCACCCACACTCACTTGGCGACGGTTCCATACGCCATCACGGAAAGGGGTTTTAAACCGTTTGTTTAGGACCGACGTGCACCAGTGTGTGCTTGAAGTATTACTGTTTTTATGTCAATATTAAACTTTTGTCTTGAATATTATGGATCTGAGTATTCTTGCCACAATAGAGAAGATTACATTGATAGATATGTTAGGTAGCATTCCACATCAAAAATTCCATTTTTATCATTTACCTACTCGAGCATGAGCAGGAATTAAGCTTGGGGATGCTTGATACGTCTCCAACGTATCTATAATTTTTGATTGTTCCATGCTATTATATTATCCATCTTGGATGTTTTATATGCATTTATATGCTATTTTATTTTATTTTTGGGACTAACCTATTAACCTAGAGCTCAGTGCCAGTTTCTGTTTTTCCCTTGTTTTTGAGTTTTACAAAAAAGGAATACCAAAAGGAGTCCAATTGACGTGCCAATTTTTGATGATTTTTTATGGACCAAAAGAAGCCCCCGGAGTAAAATAGTTGGTCCAGAAGAGTCCCGAGCCATCCACGAGGGTGGAGGGCGCGCCCTAGCCCCTGGGCGCGCACCCTGCCTCGTGGATGACTCAGAGACCCCCCTGACGTGAGACCGATGCCAAAAATTCATATAAATACAGAAACCCCCGAAAAGAAACCTAGATCGGGAGTTCTGCCGCCGTAAGCCTCTGTAGCCACCAAAAACCAATCAGGACCCTGTTCCGGCACCCTGCCGAAGGGGGGAATCATAACGGTGGCCATCTTCATCATCCCGACGCTCTCCATGATGAGGAGGGAGTAGTTTACTCTCAGGGCTGAGGGTATGTACCAGTAGCTATGTGTTTGATCTCTCTCTCGTGTTGTTGATTTGGCACGATCTTGATGTATCTCGAGCTTTGCTATTATAGTTTGATCTTATGATGTTTCTCCCCTCTATCTCTTGTAATGGATTGAGTTTTCCCTTTGAAGTTATCTTATCGGATTGAGTCTTTAAGGATTTGAGAACACTTGATGTATGTCTTGCGTGGGATACCCGTGGTGACAATGGGGTATTCTATTGATTCACACGATGTATGTTTCGGTGATCAACTTGCGGGTTGATGACCCACAAGTGTAGGGGATCTATCGTAGCCTTTTCGATAAGTAAGAGTGTCGAACCCAACGAGGAGCAAAAGGAAATGATAAGCAATTTTCAGTAAGGTATTCTCTGCAAGCACTGAAATTATCGGTAACAGATAGTTTTGTGATAAGGTAATTTGTAACGAGTAGCAAGTAATAAAAGTAAATAAGGTGCAGCAAGATGGCCCAATCCTTTTTGTAGCAAAGGACAAGCCTGGAAAAACTCTTATATGAAGGAAAGCGCTCCCGAGGACACATGGGAATTATCGTCATGCCAGTTTTCATCACGTTCATATGATTCGCGTTCAGTACTGTGATAATTTGATATGTGGGTGGACCGGTGCTTGGGTACTGTCCTTACTTGGACAAGCATCCCACTTATGATTAACCCCCATTGCAAGCATCCGCAACTACAACAAAAGTATTAAGGTAAACCTAACCATAGCATGAAACATATGGATCCAAATCAGCCCCTCACGAAGCAACGCATAAACTAGGGTTTAAGCTTCTGTCACTCTAGCAACCCATCATCTACTTATTACTTCCCAATGCCTCCCTCTAGGCCCAAACAATGGTGAAGTTTCATGTAGTCGCCATTCACATGACACCACTAGAGGGATGACAACATACATCTCATCAAAATATCGAACGAATACCAAATTCACATGACTACTTATAGCAAGACTTCTCCCATGTCCTCGGGAACAAACATAACTACTCACAAAGCATATTCATGTTCGTAATCAGAGGGGTATTAATATGCATAATGGATCTGAAAATATGATCTTCCACCAAGTAAACCAACTAGCATCAACTACAGTGAGTAATCAACACTACTAGCAACCCACAGGTACCAATCTAAGGTTTGGATACAAAGATTGGATACAAGAGATGAACTAGGGTTTGAGATGATATGGTGTTGGTGAAGATGTTGATGGAGATTGACCCCCTCCCGATGAGAGGATCGTTGGTGATGACAATGGTGATGATTTCCCCCTCTCGGAGGGAAGTTTTCCTGGCAGAACAGCTCTGCCGGAGCCCTAGATTGGTTCCGCCAAGATTCCGCCTCGTGGTGGCGGAGTTTCTTCCCCAAATCTTGCTTATGATTTTTTTTCTCGACGAAATACCTCATATAGCAGAAGATGGGCATCGGAGGGCCACCAGGGAGCCCACGAGGCAGGGAGCGCACCCAGGGGGTAGGGCGCGCCCCCACCCTCGTGGCCAGGGTGTGGGCCCCCTCAGGTACTTCTTTCGCCCAATATTTTATATATATTCTGAAACGTGCTCCCGTGAAGTTTCAGGACTTTTGGAGATGTGCAGAATAGGTCTCTAATATTTGCTCCTTTTCCAGCCCAGAATCCCAGCTGCCAGCATTCTCCCTCTTCATGTAAACCTTGTAAAATAAGAGAGAATAGGCATAAGTATTGTGACATAATGTGTAATAACAGCCCATAATGCAATAAATATCGATATAAAAGCATGATGCAAAATGGATGTATCAACTCCCCCAAGCTTAGACGTCGCTTGTCCTCAAGAGAAAGCCGAAATCGAAAAATATGTCCACATGTTTGGAGATAGAGGTGTCGATAAAATAAAATACCGACATGAGGGCATCATGATCATTCTTAGAACAACATATATATATATTGTCATATGATCTCTTATGCTAAAGTAACAATTCAATCACAATTTCAAGTGTGAATCATAAACTTCATTGAGAACCAACAAACTCTAATCTCAGTCATTGGGGCAATTGCAATTTATCATAACATAGGAAAGAGTCAATATAAGAGCTTTTCAGCAATCCACATACTCAACCATCTTTTAGTCTTTCACAATTGCTGACACTCACGCAATATTTACGGTTATGAAGTTTTAATCGGACATAGAGAAAGATAGGGGCTTATAGTTTTGCCTCCCAACTTTTTACCTC
The DNA here is from genome assembly GCF_003073215.2 of Triticum urartu. NCBI lineage: Eukaryota > Viridiplantae > Streptophyta > Magnoliopsida > Poales > Poaceae > Triticum > Triticum urartu. Next base: position 467,441,537 of record NC_053024.1, on the reverse strand, counting down.
AAGGCTAATGTCAACAATAATAGTTCATGAAAACTCACATCCAATTAGCTATATATATCATGATCTTTCCAACACACTGTGCTTGCCAAAGGATAAAATGTAAAAGGAAAGGTGAATATCACCATGACTCTTTGCATGAAGTATAAGACAAGAATAAAAGATAGGCCCTTCGCAGAGGGAAGCAGAGGTTGTCATGCGCTTTTATAGTTGGATGCACGAAATCTTAATGTAAAAGAACATCACTTTATGTTTCCACTTGTGATATGGACCTTTATTATACAGTCATCGCTTTTATTTCTTCCATATCACAAGATCGTATAAAGCTTATTTTCTCCACATTAATAAGTCATACATATTTAGAGAGCACTTTTTATTGCTTGCACCGATGACAACTTACTTGAAGGATCTTACTCAATCCATAGGTAGGTATGGTGGACTCTCATGGCAAAACTGGTTTAGGGATATTTGGAAGCACAAGTAGTATCTCTACTTGGTGCAAAGAAATTGGCTAGCATGGGAGGGAAAGGCAAGCTCAACATGTTGGATGATCCATGACAATATAATTTATCTCAGTTTTAAGGAAACATAACCCATTACGTTGCCTTCCTTGTCCAACATCAACTCTTTAGCATGTCATATTTTAATGAGTGCTCACAATCATAAAAGATGTCCAAGATAGTATATTTATATGTGAACCTCTCTTTATTTATTACTTCCTATTAATTGCAACAATGACAAAAACTATGTTTGTCAACTCTCAACAACTTTTATTCATCATACTCTTTATATGTGAGCTCATTACTGTTCATAAGATCCATATGATCTCTTTATTTCTTTTTATTTCTTCTCTTTTATTCTATTCCCTCAAGATCATAGCAAAAAAAACAAGCCCTTGACTCAACACTAATCTTTATTATATATATAGCTGAAGATCATAAAGCAAGACTCACAACTAGATCATACTAAAACTTTATTCTACTAGATCAAGGCATTATCAAAAGGATCGAACTAAGAAAAACAGTAAAGATAAAAGTGATGGTGATACGATACCGGGGCACTCCCCCAAGCTTGGCAGTTGCCAAGGGGAGTGCCCATACCCGAGGCTCAGTTCTTCTTTGTTGGTGAAGAGGATGATGGTTTTGATGATGGCGTAGGCTTCTTCCTTAATTTGCGCTCGAGGACAGAATTTTGATCCCTCAGGTCATCGATCTCCTGCTCCAGGCTTAGTATCTTTTTGCATAATTCCTGCTTGTTTTCCTGCAAGGGGAGAAAAGGGATAAACTCAATCTTAGGTTTCTTTGCTCTATTCGGGAGGCTTGACATTTTGAACTCCACATGCATGTCCCCAGGTTGAGGTAGTGGGACTTCATCTTCATCTGAGCTCGTCTCCTCCTTTCCCTTAGGTTCATAGTCCTTCATCTGTCCTCATCTTCCTCTTCCGTAGTCCAACCACAATGCTCCACATCCCCATAGACCTTAGCATCTGCAAGGTAATCAGCCACATAGCTTTCTCCTTCCGAATCCTGGGACGACATGTTGTTCAAATCTGCAGCAGGACAGTTCAAAACAAAGACAGGAGATATTTGCATGATACGGTGGTCAAAACCTTTGGGAGATTATATAATGAATTTTTACCGACCAAAAGAAGTATCATGCAAGAAAACAGAGTCCAGAGAGCGCACGAGGTGCCCACGAGGCATGGGGCGCGCCCAGGGTGGTAGGGCGCGCCCTCCACCCTCGTGTCCTTTCCGGTCTGCTTCTTATTTTCCTATTTTCTTAAATATGCCAAAACGGAGAAAAATTGCCATTAGAACTGTTTTGGAGTCGGTTTACTTACCGTACCACGTACCTATTCCTTTTCGGAGTCTGAAACATTCTGGAAAGAATCCCTTATGTATTCCTTCAGGGTTATGGTTTCAATAACATTAGTTTCAACATTTATGGGATTACCTGAGATATAATTTTTGATTCTTTGGCCGTTCACCACCCTCAGATTCGTGCCTTCAAATTCGTTGTTTTTTATGGCACCGGAACGATAGACCTCCTCGATGACGTAAGGACCTTCCCATTTAGAGAGAAGTTTGCCTGCAAAAAATCTTAAATGAGAGTTGTATAGCAATACATAATCACCCACATTAAACTCATGCTTTTTTATCCTTTTATCATGCCATCTTTTAACCTTTTTCTTTAAACAGCTTGGCATTTTCATAAGCCTGGGTTCTCCATTCATCAAGTGAGCTAATGTCAAAAAGCCTCTTCTCACCGGCAAGTTTGAAGTCATAGTTGAGCTCTTTAATAGCCCAATATGCCTTATGTTCTAATTGAAGAGGTAAGTGACATGCTTTACCATAAACCATTTTATACAGAGACATACCCATAGGATTTTTATATGCAGTTCTATAAGACCATAATGCATCATCAAGTTTCTTGGACCAATTCTTTCTAGATCTATTAACAGTCTTTTGCAAAATTAATTTAAGCTCTCTATTGCTAAGTTCTACTTGACCACTAGACTGCGGGTGATATGGAGATGCAATTCTATGATTAACATCATACTTAGCAAGCATTTTACGAAAGGCACCATGAATAAAATGTGAACCACCATCAGTCGTTAAATATCTAGGGACTCCAAACCTCGGAAAAATAACTTCTTTAAGCATCTTTATAAAGGTGTTATGATCAACACTAGTAGTTGGAATAGCTTCTACCCACTTAGTAACGTAATCAACATCAACTAAAATATGTGTGTATCCATTAGAGGAAGGAAAAGGTCCCATATAATCGAAGCCCCAAACATCAAATGGTTCAATAACGAGTGAATAATTGTAACACCCTGAGAATCATGCTACAGTAATCTCCCCTTGATGGTTGCCATGTCACCATGTTTACCTTGCCAAATTTCCGCTTGATTAAAATTCAAGTCAAATTCAAATTTGTATTGCAAGTCAAATATTTTACATCTTCAAAAATGCAAACAAAATAGTTCTTAGTTTTGCAGATAATTCCTAAGTGATTATGTTGGGGAAAACAACATCACCTAAACTCCCAAAATGCCCCTAGGATTTAAAACAGTGCCCAAAATAGCCCTGTTAATCTAATTTTCATTTATATAAAATTTGAACAAGATCATCTTGCCTCCAAACTTTTGTAGCAGTAGTACATAATGCCTAGTATTTGTTTTAACAAGTTGCTTATTTTACAAAAGTCATTTGGTGGTCAAGTATTTTGCAACAGAAGTGAAAAGGCAAAACAGTAAAGATAAAAGAAAATATAACGCCCCCCCTTTTTGCACCTGGCCCAACTTGCACTGTATGACGCCTGACCCACTACCCCGGCCTTTCCCTCACCTCTCGACATAAGGCAGAGGCCATGGCACTGTCCGGCCACGCGCGACCGTCCATGCGTGGATCTCGCCCGTGTCGACCATCCATCGGTGCCCCGAGACGGATAAGAGCATCCTTGACCCCCCTGCTAACCCTAGTGCCCCTTTTCCCTCTCTCCCTCGCTCATTCCCCTCGCGCCACCATGCTCTCTCTCTCTCTCTCTCTCTCTCTCTCTCTCTCTCTCTCTTTCTCTCGAGCTCAGTGTCGCTGCGCCGACACCATTCACCATGGCCACCGAGATCCTATCGCAGCGCTATCAAGTCCAGAAGGTCCGCCGTGCTCCACCTCATCTCTCTGCGGAAGAACGTGAGCCGGGAAGCACTGGTTCGTCGCCAGCGTCATCGTCTTCAATCTTCGGAGCCAACCACTGCCGCCTTCAATTTGCCGCAACCAAGGCATCCCCGTGCTTGCCGTCCACTCCAGGAGCCGTGCCTCCTCCGTCTGCATCGAGTACGCCAACGGGTCGGCCGGGATCGCCACTGCATCCACGCCACGATCCACTTCTTCAACCTCGGTCGCCGGCGCCATCGCCCAACTATTCTGCTCCGACCACTCCGGCCTTCCCCGAGCACGCCTACGGCTCCGCTGTGAGCTCCTCTCCTTCTCCCCTTACTCCCCTGCTCATCTTCGCACTCGTAGCCGCCAACCACGTCATGGCCGTACTCGTCGTCATAGACGTGCTCGCCGCCGTGACCAACGTAGCCCGAGCTCGTGTCCGAGCTCGTAGTCAAGCTCCTGGAGCTCGTAGGAGCCCAACGCCGCTCCCCTCGTCGCTTGACGTGCCCCCACATCGCTTGACGTGCCCCCACATCGCCGTAACCACCAACGTCCGGACTTCGGCGTCCGCTCCGCCGCTCGCCGCCATGACGAGAGCTCTGCTCCCCGTGCGTGTGCATGCTCACCGCGCCTTGTCTCGCCCCAGGCCGCCCTCGCACGCGCGTGCCGCCGCTAGCCGTTACGGCCGGCTGCTGCTACTGCTGGCCATGGCCGTGGCTATGGTCGAGCGGCCGTGTGTGTGTGTGTGCGCACACGGTGTGTGCGTGCAGTGTGTGGCCGCGCCCACCTCTAGCCTCGCCCGCCTTCGGCCAGCCTCGCCGTGCTGCCGCTATGCTGCCCCTGCTTCCCCATTGTCGCTACTGCTGGCTGCCTACTGCCGCTGCTCTACCTATACTGCTGCAGCTACAGTAACTGAAAGTTACTGTAGCGCTAGCTAGCTTTCTAATTTCTACATCAAGTAACCCCCTTGACTGCCCCTAAACTGCGGCTAAACAACTACCAACAGGGCTAAAATGAGTAGAAAGCAAACTTCACAAACTCCATTTTATCCCATTGGACCAAACCCTTTTGATGCATGGACTAATTCCTACGAAAATCACAAAGTTCAATGTCTTGTTAACAAGAAAACCGAAAAACAGTTTTATTTTCATAGCTACTTTAGTGCTCTTGATGTTCAATAAAATGAACTCTAATATGGATGTAATTGGTACTAACATGTAGATCATAGAAAAGTACTCAAAATTGATATAAGGCACTAACTCATAGTATGCACAGAACAATAGTTGTAGTCTTTTGAAAACAACCAAGTGATGTTTAAAAAACTGTCGAATTCTCAGACTTAGCAAAATTTCAGGGATTTCCAGAATATTGTCTAAAACTTTAGAAATTCATATAAAATAAACCGTAGCTCGGATGAAAAATTTTTATACATGAAAGTTGCTCCGAAAAACAAGACGAATCCGAATACGCTCTCCGTTCATCTGTCACGTGTCCCTAACTTAGCGAACATGCAACCTTTCCCCTCCGGTTCGTATGTCCGAAAATGCCAAACTTCGGGAAAACATTCCCGGATGTTTTCCCTCTTCGTCTGTATCACCTAGGATCGCGTTAGATCGCTCCTAGCACCGTCTATTACCATGTTATGCTTTATGATGCTTTGTTTGTTGTATATTTATTGTTTCTTCCTACTCTTCTCTCTGGTAGACCCCGAGACCGATGTTGCCCCTGTGATCGACTATGTCGACGAGACTTCTTCCTTTTCAGCAGAGCTTCCAGGCAAGCAAACCCCCTTGAGCATTCCGATATCGCCCATTTCTTTCCCTCTCATGCTTGCATTAGAACTGCTACTGCTTTCTGTATGATCCTACTCTGATGCATAGCCTGTTTTTGTTACCTGCTTTCATACCTTACCTGCTTATTCTAAACTGCTTAGTATAGGTTGGTTAGTGATCCATCAGTGACCCCCACCTTGTCCCAGTTGCCCCTCTTTATGTTCGATGACTCGATCAACGTGATCGACGTCCAGGCCCCGACACCGCACATCACCCCCCTAGTGTACGACTCTGCAGAGTTACCATCGAGTGCCGAGGGTGGAACCTCTTACATCACTCCTGATGAGATCTCTGTAGTGTAGCTATTCAGTCGTGGTCACCGAGGGTGATTTCCTCCTTAGCCACTTCCGATACGGCTCTGTCATGCAATCCCTCAAGTGTGAACCTCGAGGGTGGATCCTCTTACATTCACCTTGACGATTACATCGAGTGGAATTCACCGGGGGTGATTCCTCGAGTTTTCCCCTTGGTGTGAGACACATAGTTACTATGGTTACTATGACTTTACACTGAACCATATTACTAAAGACGGGTCGGCCCTAAGGGGTACCCGCGCGAGCTTAATAGCGAGTGATGTGGAGTCGGGTTGACCTGGAAGGTGCCCACGATATACTTATGAGGCATGGCCGGGCATTCTTAGCCCTTGCCGCAAGTACTCAAGATGGGGCGATGGGGTCACATCTTTCGTGAGTCTTTGCTTGTTACCGCACGTTCCTAATCCACTACGATTTGGATATTTGATTCGAGGGGCCTCTGGCTGATAGCATTAACCATCACGTGGGCATAGTATGGGCGTTCTGCGTCATATACATCAGTCGAAGTTTAATAGACGTCAGCGACTGAGCAGCGCGCGCCGGGTTGGACTGCGTAAGCACCTGCCTTTTTGAAGGAGGTAATTAGGTCTGCTCACCGGCCGCCCACGCAATGTGTAGGAGTTCCCGGGGAGATGGCCCATGACCCCTGGGGGCATAGGTTTAGTCCGGCGTGCTGGCCTCTCTATTAAGCCTAGGTCGGATTGCGGCGTATTGTTTGGCCGAGGCCGGGCATGACCCAGGAAAGTGTGTCCGGCCGGAGTTAATCGAGCGTGGTGGGTAAGTTGGTGCACCCCTGCAGGGAAGAAAACATCTATCGATAGACTGTCCTACGGTAACGGACACTTGGAGTTGTATCCCGATCGATACAACTAGAACTGGATACTTGTGATGAGAAATGGATTGTGATGAGAAATGGATAGTATGGCTCTGGGATTGTTTTCTCGTAGGGAGTCGAGAAAGGATCTCTGGCCAAGGTTGATAACACTGCTACTACTTTACATTATGTTGATCTGTACTCTTCTAAATGCTGCAAGATGCTTGAAGATGCTAGTCTTCGATAGGCTAGGCTTTCCCCTTCCCTTCTGGCATTCTGCAGTTTAGTCCACAGATACAACCCATTCCTTTGATAAGGATGCATACTTAGCTTAGTTCTGATGTAAGTCTTGCGAGTACTTTGGATGAGTACTCACGGCTGCTTTGCTACCTCTTTTCCCCTATACCCGATTGTTGCGACCAGATGACGGATCCCAGGAGCCAGACGACGTCACTGATGACTACTACTACCCTGAGGGTGCCTACTACTACGTGAAGAGCGCCGACGACCAGGAGTAGTTAGGCGGCTCCCAGGAAGGAGGCCTTGCCTTTTCGATCGATGTTGCTTTTGTGCTAGCCTTCTTAAGGCAAACTTGTTTAACTCATGTCTGTACTCAGATATTGTTGCTTCCGCTGACTCTTGTGTATTTGAGCTTATGTATTCGAGCCCTCGAGGCCCCTGGCTTGTAATATAAAGCTTGTATTATTTTAATTTGTGTCTAGAGTTGTGTTGTGATATCTTCCCGTGAGTCCTTGATCTTGATCGTACACATTTGCGTGTATGATTAGTGTACGATTGAATCGAGGGCGTCACAAGTTGGTATCAGAGCCGACTGCCTGTAGGTAGCCCCCTTTCTAACTCCTTGGCCGAAGTTGAGTCTAGTCGATGGAAACTGTTTTACTAACATGGCTGTGCGGCCCATGGGTCCACGTCGCCATCGGGTGGTATTAGGATCTTTTATTCCTCGTCTATGCTTTGGGACTCTAATCTCTCTTCTATTGAGGTTAAATGGTTTTGCTAACTCTAACTCTAGGTTCTCGTAAATAATTTCTCCCGGAGAGCCCCTTCATTCCACATGATGGCCTGCTTCACCAGAAGATTCCAATCAGGAGGTTGAACAATAGGTGCAGAAACCAAAGCTTTCTTAAGTATTTCAAATGCTTCTACACAATCATCATCAAAGACAAAAGGGACATCTTTTTGTAAGAGATTAGTCAGAGGTCGAGAAATTTTAGAAAAGTCCTTAATGAACCTCCTATAAAAACCGGCATGACCAAGGAAACTTCTTATACCTTTGATGTCCTTGGGACACGACATCTCTTCAATAGCATCAAATTTAGCTTTGTCAACTTCAATACCTCTTTCAGAAATTTTATGCCCCAAGACAATACCTTCATTAACCATAAAGTGGCACTTCTCCCAATTCAAGACAAGGTTAGTTTCTTCATATCTCTGCAAAACTCGATCAAGGTTGCCCAAGCAATCATCAAAAGAGGATCCATAAACAGAGAAATCATCCATGAAAACTTCACAGATATTTTCACAAAAGTCAGAGAATATAGCCATCATGCATCTTTGAAAGGTAGCAGGTGCATTACATAAACCAAAAGGCATACATCTATAAGCAAAGGTACCAAAAGGGCAAGTAAAAGTAGTCCTTTCTTGATCATCAGCTGACACAAGTATTTGAGAGAAACCAGAGTAACCATCTAGAAAGGAAAAATGTGTATGTTTGGATGATCTTTCTGGCATTTGATCAATGAAAGGCAAAGGGTAATTATCTTTTTAGTAGCTTTATTTAATTTGCAAAAATCAATTACCATCCTATAACCTATAATAGTTCTTTGCGGAATCAATTCATCTTTATCATTAGGAACTACAGCAATACCTCCTTTCTTAGGGACACAATGGACAGGGTTTACCCACTGACTATCAGCAACGGGATAAATTATACCTGCTCCAAGGAGCTTTAATATTTCCTTTCTTACCACTTCTTTCATCTTAGGATTTAGCCGTCTTTGGTGATCAATAACTGGTTTGGCATCTTTCTCCAAATTTATTTTGTGTTGACATAAAGTGGCACTAATGCCCTTAAGATCATCAAGAGTATATCCAATAGCAGCATGGTGCTTCTTTAGAGTTTTCAATAATCTCTCTTCTTCATGCTCTGAAAGGTTAGCACTAATAATAACAGGATATATCTTCTTTTCATCAAGATAAGCATATTTAAGAGTATCAGGCAATGGTTTAAGCTCAAACACGGGATCACCCTTGGGTGGAGGAGGATCCCCTAGGATTTCAACAGGCAAGTTGTGTTTTAGAATAGGTCCCTGTTTAAAGAATACCTCATCTATTTCCCTTTTTTCATTCATGAACATAGTATTTTCATGGTCTAGCAAATATTGTTCTAAAGGATCAGTAGGAGGCACGACAATAGAAGCAAGACCAATAATTTCATCTTTACTAGGCAATTCTTTATCATGTGGTTGTCTATGAAATTTAGCAAAATTAAAATCATGAGACATATCCCCTAAACCAACAGAAACAATATCCTTATTGCAGTCTATCTTAGCATTAACAGTATTCAAGAAGGGTCTACCAAATATATTGGGACAAAAGTCATCTTGTGGGGAACCAAGAACAAGAAAATCAGCAGGATATTTAACTTTCCTACACAAGACTTCAACATCTCTAACAATCTCAATCGGTGAAATAGTATCTCTATTGGCAAGTTTAATGGTAACATTGATATCTTCTATGTCAGCAGGTGCAATATCATGCATAATTTCTTTGTATAAGGAATGCGGTATTGCACTTGCACTAGCACCCATATCACATAAACTATGATAACGATGATCTCCTATTTTAACAGAAATAACGGGCATGCCTACAACAGGTCTATGTTTATTTTTAGCATTAGGTCTAGCAATTCTAGCAGCTTCATTGCAGAAGTAAATAACATGCCCATCAATATTATCGGCCAAGAGATCTTTAACCATAGCAATACTAGGTTCAACTTTAATTTGCTCAGGGGGTTTAGGTGTCTTAATATTACTTTTGTTAACCACAGTTGAAGCTTTAGCACGATTCTTTATTCTAAGAGGGAAAGGTGGTTTCTCAATATAAGCAGCAGGAACAACTGGACCATCATAAGTTATAGTCTTTTCTTCAACTTTAATAGGTGCAACTGCTTTTACTTCAATGGGAGGATTATATTTAAACCACCTCTCCTTAGGGAGATCAACATGAGTTGCAAAGGATTCATAGAAAGAAGCTACTATCTCAGAGTCAAGTCCATATTTAGTGCTAAATTCATGGAAAGCATCGGTATCCATAAAAGATTTAACACAATCAAACTTAGGTGTTATACCTGACTCCTTACCTTCATCGAGGTCACAATCTTCAGAGTTGCGTTTAATTCTTTTCAATAAATCCCATTTGAATTCAATAGTCTTCACCATAAAAGATCCAGTACAAGAAGTATTGAGCATGGAGCGATTACTGAGAGAAAGCCGAGCATAAATTTTTTGAATCATCATTTCTTTTGAGAGATCATGATTGGGGCATGAATATAACATTGACTTAAGCCTCCCCCAAGCTTGAGCAATGCTTTCTCCTTTGCGAGGCCAAAAATTATATATATAATTACGATCATGATGAACAAGATGCATAGGATAAAACTTCTGATGAAGTTCCAATTTCAATCGCTTGTAGTCCCATGATCCCATATCATCACATAGCCTATACCATGTCAATGCCTCTCCCTTCAAAGATAAAGGGAAGACCTTCTTCTTGATAACATCCTCGGGCATACCTAC